>NW_028250061.1:0-89264 GCF_964263255.1 Lissotriton vulgaris
TCTATCCTTACTAATTAATGCTGAATACTCGACATTTGAATATCTCAGCGTTGAAGTTTAAGGTAATAGCTTCACACCTATCAAATTCCACACCATCTACCACCCCCTGGAAATTGCACCCTCTTCGCCGAAGAGCTATCAGACTTACTAACTCAGTTCTCCATAACGGACACAAAGGACGTATTCCTGGGAGACTAATCTGCACTGGAACAACGCCGAAGACTCCACAGTGAGGCACCTCATGAACCTTCTGGAAACGAACTACCTTAATCAACTCTGCAATAAACCAACTCATATCAAAGGCGCTACACTTGACGCGATTATCACCAAAAATGAACTGATCTCCCTTAGAGACATCCTAACTATAGACTGGTCATATCACCTTCTCATACTGTTCAACATTGATACCCCCATTAAACCACTCTTAAACTTTTCAGTGAAACCTAAGCAATGGTCCAGAAACATCAAACAAGTCCCTCTTAAGGACCTCAAAGCCAAGATATGTGAACAACTTCAACATCACCCTTCCTCGCATAGCGTACAGGACCTGACCTCACAGTTCAACACTGCTATAACTGAAGCTCTGGACCTATTGGCACCTGTCAAGTTAAAACAACGAAGATCAATTCAATCAAAATCTTGATTTAACTCGGATCTCAACAACAATAGAAGACTTCTTAGGCAAGCTGAAAGGACCTGGAGACAAAACCCATCATCAATACATCTTACTCTGCAAGGATGACACATAAAAAGCACATCTTCAGCGAAAAAGCCATCTTCTTCCGCAACCAACTCGACAGTGCGAAAAATAGGTCCACAGAACTATTTAACATTGTCAAACGACAAACCACCTCTTCCTCCTCAAATGAATTCGTAGCCTCTAAGGAACGCTTGAAGAAATTGCCCGTTTCTTCACAGACAAAATAATGAAAATTGATCAATCTTTCTTTCCAGTCACAACCCCACCCCCTTTACAACTAATCTGCTCAGACACTCCATACATTACCTCATTCTCTCCCCTGGACCTTGCCAAAGAAATTATGGCTCCTAATGGTACTATTGGCAACCCGTGCAACATCCAATTGAAAAATAATGCAAATTGGTCTGTCTTCCAACCCATGACCGAACTTGAGGTTTTCAATATCATTGCAAAACTAAAACCCTCTTCTCATAACATGGATCCACTCCCTGATACAATAGTACTCAACCGTAACCACATTTTTGCACCATGTTAGACAAAAATCATTAACTCTTCTCTAGCCTTAGGCTGTGTACCTGATTCCTTTCAACTAGGCCAAATCACTCCCATTTCCAAGAATCCCAGGGCTGACCCAATGATCTCAACAACCTCAGACCTATCTCCAACCTCCCATTCCTAGCCAAAACGATGGAAAAATGTGTCTTGCAACAACTCAACTAACATATCAAGGTTTCGAACCTACTTGACTACTTCCAATCAGGTTTCAGGAAAGGATGTAGCACTGAGACTGCCATGCTTAATATCACAGATGACATACATAGATCCTTAGAGGATGGCGATGCATGCATACTTATCCTTCTTGACTTATCAGCGGCCTTTGACACTGTGAACCATGCAGCCTTACTGGAATCCTTGAGGATCCGTGCTGGTATACATGGCATTTTCTTAAAATGGTTCACTTCTTACCTTCAACACCGATCACAACAAATCAAAATCAAGTCTTGCCTCTCGAAACCCACACCAGTCTCTCTTGGAGTCCCCCAGGGCTCACAAAAACCACACCAGTCTCTCTTGGAGTCCCCCAGGGCTCAATCCTCTCCCAGTCACTGTTCAATTTCTACATGGAGTCCCTTTCTATAATCCTGAAGCAAGCTGGAATCAAATTCCACCTCTATGCAGATGACACACAACTATACTCCAAAATTAAATCCCCCAGTGACATCAGTCATCTCAATGTCACTCTGGGTAATATCCAATCGAGGTTTAATGCTAACCATCTAAAATTAAATCCCACCAAAACAGAAATTATCCTATTCTCTCCCAAAAGTAATTACCTTCCTATCAAAGACTGGATCAACGACCTGACATCTCTAAACTGTACTCTCACTCTTTCCAATTTGGCTAAATCCTTAGGTTTCACTCTGGATAAAGACTGGTCAATGAAAGAACACATCAGAAACTCAGCCGAAGGAGCGACTTCAAATGGGTCGTTCAATCTCCGGTCCTCTCCAAACTTGACGACGGGAATGCTATCATCACAGGGGCCCCAAAATCGCACCTTGCTCCCTTCAGATCTGTACTAAACATGGCAGTCAGGCTCATAACAGATATTAAACAATTTGAGCACATCACGCCTGCACTCAAGACCCTCAAATAGCTTCCTACAGAAGGAAGATGCAATTTCAAGACCGCCTGCATCACCTGTAAAGCCTTTCACTCACAGACCACTGAATACTTAGACAACAAACTCATTAAATCAGGAAGAACCAGAGCATTCAGAAGCTCCAACATACTTCTTCTTGTTACTCCCAAACTACAAAGGAAATCTACTGAGGCTCGATCTTTCTTGGGTAACGCTACCAGCATATGGAACTCCCTACCGAAGGACTTACGATGCAACCCTTTCTTCTCTGGCTTCAACAGAGATCTTAATCGCCTGCTCCTCAAGAAACGTTAAACAGATGGCTGTTTACTTCAGTTTTTTGCCCCCTTCTTACCTTGATTGTTCGTTCTTTTATTGGACTCTTAAGTGGTAACTTGCCACTAAGCATTAACTGCCTTCAGGGCCTGGCAGCTGTCTGTGTACATAGTGTATTCCACCTGCATTGCCTAATTTTTCCAAGTGTATTTATTGCTGTTTGTACATTAGCTTAAGATTGTTCATATGTGAGTAACTAAATGTATTGTTTATTCCCTGGCTCCTGATTATGTAAAGTGCTCTGATACCCCCGGGTCCAGCTAAAGCTATATAAACTTTTGATAAATAAATAAATCCAATAGTCGAGCCTCAACCAGGTTGAATGCACAGCGGAGTGATGTGTACCTTCTCTGGCCGAGGGATGTAGATATCGCCATGCATCTAAGAGGTAATTATCAATGATGATCCGTGGTATAATGCTGCGTGGTTGGGTGAGACCTGTCTAATGCTGGTGTCACTGTTGGTTAAAATCCTTGCACCAGAGTACATATGTCTATCTCACTGAGCATATTTTACCCCACAGGGTGGCAAAAAAATGGGGAGCATCTACATTGGGGCCATAGCACCTGCCTATAGTAATCTCTTGGGAACCTAATCGTCCCCACATTGTGCAATATCGGACTTGGGGATCAAGGAGAGTACCTCCCAGTACAAATGGTACATTCTTTTTAATAAGTGTTGCTACACCTCTGGCTTACATCGAATAGGACGAGAAGCAACGATATAACGTCCATCGGGCAGCGACATTTGGGGTGATGGTGGGGTCCAAGTGGGTCTCCTTCAATAGCGCAATCTGTACCTGGTGTCTGTCTAGATATCCCAAGATATGTCATCTTTTGCGTGGATTATTTAACCCTCGAGCATTCCATGATAGACAATGAAGTTTAGCCTGCATCTCGGAGCCCGCAACTATCTAATAACCAAGTGATCCTAGGTCTACTTTTTTTTATTGTTGACTTCCAAACTTGAACCTGCATCGGTCTATACTGATGATCAATAAGTATATGATACTGTGTTTAACTGTCCCTCCCGCCCACCTCCCACACCGACATCCCCAATTTGTCAGGCATACATTCCCACCCTGTCATTAATTCTGACCGTAGCGCCTTGAGACCGTGAGGGTCTCAAGGTGCTACTGCTTGAAAAGCCAGGTCTTGAGGAGTTTTCTGAAGGTCAGCAGGTCTTGGGTCTGCCGTAGGTGGATGGGGAGGGTGTTCCAGGTCTTGGCGGCGAGGTGGGAGAACGATCTGCCGCCGGTCGCTCTTTGGAAGCGGGGGACTGTGGCGAGGGTGAGGTCGGCGGAGCAGAGCTGGCGGTTGGGGGTGTAGAAACTGAGTTGTCTGTTAAGGTATGTTGGTCCGGTGTTGTGGAGTGCCTTGTGTGCATGGGTGAGGATCTTGAAGGTTATCCTCTTGTTGACCGGGAGCCAGCGCAGGTCTCTCAGGTGGGTTGTGATGTGGCTGCGGCAAGGGATGTCGAGGATCTGAAATCAATCACGCTCTAATCCTCCCTTATCAGCCCAGTAAATCACTTCGTTCATCAAATGCCTTCTTGGCAAAAGTCCCTAGGATCTATAGGGCAAGAGCAGGAGGCCGCTCTTTTTCATACAATGCGTCCAGACTGTGGAACACTCTTCCATGTCATCTGAGAAGTAATCCCAACTTGGCAAGTTTCCGTAAACAGCTCAAGACCTTTTTGTTTAATTAACTCGGATCCTTCCTGGACCGTCTCCCTGGAAGACACTGTTCTAGCTTTAGCGCCTGGACGCCTCAGGGCAACTGCTGCGCTTTATAAAACTGCTTTTCATTTCATTTCATTTCATCAGGCGTGCAGAGGCGTTCTGGATGCGTGGAGCGGTCTCAGGAGTTTGGCCGAGGCTCCTGCGTTCAGGGCGGTTCCGTAGTCCAACCTGCTGCTGCCGAGGGCCTGGGTGACCGTTCTTCTCGTTTCAGTGGGGATCCACTTGTAGATCCCACGGAGCATGCGGAGGGTGTTGAAGCAGGAGGAGGAGACAGCTTTGACCTGTTTAGTCATGGAGAGGGTAGAGTCTAGGATGACCCCTAGGTTGCGTGCGTGGTCGGTGGGTGTTGGAGCAGTTCCCAGTGTGCTCGGACACCAGGAGTCGTCCCAGGCCAAAGGGGTGGATCCAAAGATGAGGTCCTCCGTCTTGGCGGAGTTCAGCTTCAGTCAGCTGTTCCTCATCCGTTCAGAAACGGCCTTCATTCCTTCGTGAAGGTTGGTTTTGACGGTTTGGGGGTCCTTGGTGAGGGAGAGGATCAGCTGGGTGTCATCGGTGTAGGAGATGATGTAAAGGTCGTGCCGACGGGCGACATGGGCGAGCGGTGCCATGTAGAGTTGGGCTGAGGGATGAGCCCTGGGGTACACCCCAGATGGCTTCGGAGCAGAAGAGGGGAAGGCGGACGCTCTGTGTTCTGCCGTAGAAGATGGAGGTGATCCAGTCCAGGGCTTTCTCTTGGATCTCGGCGTTGTGGAGGCGTGTTCGTAGTGTGTGGTGGCAGACCGGGTCGAAGGCAGCTGACAGGTCCAGGAGGATGAGGGCCGCCGTTTCTCTGTTGTCCAGCAGGGACTTGATGTCATCGGTGGCGGTGATGAGGGCAGTCTCGGTGCTGTGGTTGCTGTGAAACCCGGACTGGGAAGGGTCCAGTATGTTGTTCTCATCGACGTAGCGGGTCAGTTGTTCGTTGATGGTCTTCTCAATGACCTTTGCCGGGAACGGGAGCAGGGAGATTGGCCGGAAGTTCTTGAGATTCTTGGGGTCCGCCTTAGGTTTCTTGAGTAAGGCGTTGATCTCGGCATGCTTCCAGCTCTCTGGGAAGGTTGCTGTCTCGAAGGAGGTGTTGATGACTTTCCGGATATGGGGTGCGATGGCTGTGCTGGCTTTGTTGAAGATGTGGTGTGGGCATGGGTCTGTCGGAGATCCGAAGTGGATGGTATTCATGATCTTGATGATGTCATCGTCGATGTTGGTCCAGGAGAGCAGGCGGTTGGTGCGGATGGTGGTTGTTTGGGTGGAGGTCTCAGTGGTGGTCGGGGCGGTCATGGTGTTGAAGCTGTCGTGGATGTCTGCGATCTTGCGGTGGAAGAAGGTAGACTGCGAGTCACAAGGTCTTGCAAGGGTTGGATTTAGTTGGTGTTAAAGCTGGGGTTGGTGAGTTACTTCATGATGTTGAAGAGCTCTTTACTGTTGTGTGCGTTGTTGTCTAGGCGGTCTTTGAAGGAGGCCCTTTTGGCGGATCTGATGAGGTGATGGTGTCTGCGGGTGGCGTTCTTGTGGGCTGCATGGCTTTCCGGTGTTCATTCACGGAGCCAGATCTTCTCCAGCTTTCGGCAGGTTTGCTTGGAGACCCGGAGGTCTTCAGTGAACCAGCTTGCTTTCTTGTTGGTGTGACTGTTGGAGGGTTTCTTGATCGGGGCGAGGGTGTTGGCGCAGTCGTTGATCCAATGTATGAGGTTGCGGGTGACGGTGTCGGGGTCGGTGGGGCGGCCGGTGAGCTCTGGGCGAAGGTGGAGGTTAGCTGTTCTTCGGTGACTTTGCTCCAGCAGCAGTAAGGCACCTGTCGGGTGCATTGGTGCGTGGTGGGTTTCTTGAAGGTGAGGTGGCTGCAGCGATGGTCAGTCCAGTGGAGTTTGGTGGTGTGGTTGAAGGAGACGTGGGGGCTTGCGGAGAAGATGGGGTCAAGCGTGTGACCGGCGGAGTGAGTGGGTGTTGTGATGAGTTGTCTGAGCCCGAGGTAGGTTAGGTTGTCGATCAGGGTGGTGGAGTTGGTGTCGTTGTTGTTCTCGAGGTGGAAGTTCAGGTCCCCAAGGAGGACGTAGTCTGTGGAGGCGAGGGTGTGTGTGCTGACGAAGTCGGCGATGAAGTTGCTGAACTGTGGTCGGGGTCACGGGGGTCTGTAGATGAGGGTTCCTCTGAGGGTGGTGTTGGGGTCGGTGTGGATCTAGAAGTGCAGGTGTTTGGAGGTGCTGAGGGTGTTGTCGGTGTTTGTCGAGAATCTGATGTGGGAGGGAGGAGCAGCTGGGAGGCGGGAGCGAGGCGGCGAATGGGATTGCAGTGGCGGGAAAAAACGGGCAGGAGCCGCGGGAGAACGGGCCACAGGAAGGAAAAACATGTTTAGGCAAGAAAACAAGTACAGGCACAGAGGAATAAAAATAAGTCTGGGCAAGAAAGCAAGTACCGGCACAGGGGAATAAAAACAAGTCTGGGCACAGGGGAAAAATACAAGATTAGGCTAAAACAATGCAGGCAGTGTCAGGCGATGCTCACGAGGTTCCTGTTGTTTCTTCTTGGCGATGCAATCTCCCAAGTCCCCAATGAGTCAACCAGTTGGTAAGAGTGTTTTAACTTGACCAAACTGACTGACCCCCCAGGGAAAGGGGAATTGGACAGAGAAAACAAGAAAAAACACTGGTTCTCTTCTTGAGATGTCAGCGCGGTTTTCTCTCTGGAAGTGTTCAGGGCTTCCTTATTCAAAGAGACTTTGTTTGTCTTTTGCTAAACAAACATACAGTATAGGTAGAAAATCAGGAATAGCTTCTTCTATTTTTATCATAGGAATATATTACTCTTCAACATTCCTTGTACATGCCAAATTAACTTGAAGCCCTTGTTAACACTTCTACAATGCCAGGTGCTTGATGTTTGCAACCATCAAGATAAATGTCAAAACAATGCTTAGAAAAATATGATAGACACTCGGTTTAAATGCACAAAATGCCTTAAAACTCTAATCTTCATTAGTAGTTAGTTATGGGTTAAAAGAACATCACACCACTCATAAGCCTACCTCGCAATTGTATGATGAGTCTTCCAAAGGATTCTGTTTCAAAACAAGAGAAAAGAAAAAGATACAAGAACACAAAAAGTTCCTAATTCTCAGAACCTCTCTTGATGCTGTGCGTCTACAATGGAATCAATTTGCCCTTTAGACATCAATAACTGCATTTACAAACCCTCATGCAGTTATTCACCAACAATAGCGCAATATTGTTTAATCATACTGCACTAGTTTCTTTGAATAATTTATGTAACTACTTGCATTAATGAACAGCCTTTTACAATACAGATTATCAAATGAACAGTCTTTTTCCATACAGATTTTCAATGTTCATTAACTCGTAGTCTTTTATGATTTGCCAATGCTTGTTTCCTAAAATCACATTGTCTCTATGAATTGCCAATGTTTGTTTCCAAATAACACAGTCTCAATGAATTGCCGATGCTCGAATTAACACAAGCGTTTGAAAAGGATATGGATTGTCTTTACCAATGTTTGATGGCTTCTGACGCAACCTTACTGTATTTGCAGGAAGCCGTTGTCCGATCGGAAGTCAGGCTGAATGACGCGATGTCCGGAAGAAAGCAGGAAACAGGACCGAAGGTGCAGGCTACGGAGGAGGAGAACGGGAAGACGAAGGCAGGTAAGGAGATCAGCTGTAGGGAGGATTCGCCTGGGTTGGAGAAGGGCGGGAGAGATCGGGTACGGAAGCCCGACGGGTTGTTGAGCTGCTGACAGGAACGCTCGTGAAGATGCCAATGCGCAGGAAGCGAAGCGTCTCCGAGTTAGTAAGTAGGGTTTTTATAGTCTACAAGAATCGGGCGTTGGCTGCCTTTCACGTGCCAGCGGGGAACGTTATGTAGATTAGATCAACGTGCAAGGCAACGTGCAAGGCTTTTCCACGAAGGGAGATCGATGCAGGCTAAGGGGAGTAAACAAGCATTGGCACCAACAAGACAAATCCTTAATGTTGACCTTGCAAGAAAGACATGAAACTGCATTACCCCACAGCTGCATATGGTTTCATGACAGTTCCCCCCCCCCAAAGGTCTTCGTATAGATCGTGGTTTTTGTGGATGTAAAGCATGAAACAAACGAATCAATCTGGGGGCGTGTACATTAGTTTCTGGTTCCCATGACCTTTCAGAGGAATCATAACCCTTCCATGCAATCAGATAAAACAAGCGACCTCGAATACGTTTAGCATCCATAATTTTCTCCACTTCATATTCAACATGATCTCCAACTACTACAGGAGGGGGTGGATTATCTGCTCTGGTGTTTGGATCATAAGGTTTTAAAAGGGAGACATGAAAGACGGGGTGTATTGAATAATCCTGTGGCAAAGTTAACTTAATGGATACAGGATTCACTATTTTTTCTATTGGGAATGGACCTATAAATCTTGGTTTTAGTTTTCTTGGGCCTTCTATCTGGATGTTCTTGGTTGCTAACCAAACTAAATCTCCTACTTTATATGAGGGTGAAGGTAATCTATGAAGATCTTCTATTCTCTTCATCCTATCCTTCTTTTTCTCCAATGATTTTCGAACTTGTTCCTGAAGTGTTTGTAATCTGGTAAGTCTTTCTGAAACTGCTGGCATGTTTTGTGTCTTGTCTGGAACAATTATTGGTAATGTTCGAGGATGTTGACCGGTGGAGAAATAAAAGGGTGAGCACCCTAAAGCTGAATGTATTGAGTTATTATAAGAAAATTCAGCCAAAGGTAGAGCTTCATCCCAACTGGATGAAACAGTCGAGGTTAAACATCGCAGACTCTGCTCAAGGTATTGATTTAGTTTTTCAGTTTGACCATCAGTCTGAGGGTGAAACGCAGATGACAAAGCCACTTCCATACCTAATTGTGTATTAAGTTGTTTTCAGAATTTTGAAACAAATTGAGGACCTCTGTCGGAAATAATCTTTTGCGGCCAACCATGTAACTTAATTATGTTAGTTAGAAAAATGTTACTCAACTCGGCTGCAGAAGGGAGTTTGGGTAGAGGGACGAAATGTCCCATCTTAGAAAGATGGTCAACTACTACCAGAATTGTGGTATTTCCGTGAGATTTAGGTAGATCAGTAATAAAATCCAGACTGATGGTGTGCCAAGGATATGGTGGGACTGCCATAGGTTGTAATAAACCAGTGGGTGAGGAATGTATTGATTTTTGCCGTGCACATACTGGGCACGTGTGTACATACTGGCGGATGTCTTTACTCATGTTTTCCCACCAGAAATGTCTTTGACACAGTTCCAATGTTTTATTCATCCCGGGATGGGCTGCAGAAGCGATGTCATGATTCCATTTTATGATCAGTTCTCTTAAGGATTTGTCTGGAATAAATAGCTTATTTTTATAGAAAAAATACCCTTTTTCAACGGTAGCATTCTTTTGAGAAAGCCATTGCTGTTGATTTAGTTTTTGTGTTTCTTCTTTTAATATGGTCAAAAAATCATCTGAAGTAGTTTCTGCACATACCTTTTCCGCAGGTATTATACTCTGCAGATCTCCTAGTTGGTCCTTGTTCTTGTCACAGATCAATCGAGAAAGAGTGTCAGACAATAATTGCTTGGCTCCAGGACGATAGGTGATTACAAAATCAAATTCACTAAAAAACTGCAGCCAACACATCTGTCTAGGAGTAAATGCCTTTACTGTCGAATACAATTGTAAATTCTTATGATCTGAGAAGATCGTAATCGTGTGTTTGGCCCCCAAGAGATGATGTCTCCATTCCTGGAAAACTGCATTTATAGGTAATAACTCACGTTCAGCAATAGTATAATTTTGTTCTGCTGGTATCAATTTCCTTGAGAAAAAGGCTACTGGATGTAAACAACCTGAATTAACATCTTTTTGTAATAAGACTCCACCTATGGCTGTCTGTGAAGCATCTGCTTCTACAAAGAATGGTCTATCTGGGTCCGGATGCACCAGAATAGGTGCCGAGGTGAAAGCTTTTTTCAGAGTTTGGAAGGCTTTTTCAGTTTCCATGTTCCAATGAAACTGTTTTCCTTTTGTAACAGTTGAGTAATTGGCACTACAATGTCAGAAAATTTAGAAATGAATCGCCTGTAAAAATTTGCGAACCCCAAAACTCTTTGTACTTCTTTGACCGAAGTTGGAGCTGGCCAATTCAAAGTAGCTTCTACCTTTTTAGGATTCGTGGTAATTCCTTCAGGTGAAAGCCAATGTCCTAGAAATTCAACTTTCGGAGTGTTAAAGACACATTTTTCAAGTTTCACAAATAATGAATTGTCTCTCAATTTTTGAAGAACTGCCTGAACATGTTCTGTATGTTCCTTTGAATCTTTTGAGTAAATCAGGATGTCATCGATATATACAATAACGCAGACGTCCAGCAATTCATGCAAAACTTCATTTATGAAGTACTGAAAAGCTACTGGAGCGTTACAGAGGCCAAAAGGCATTACTGTATACTCGAAAAGGCCAAATTTAGTTCTGAAGGCAGTCTTCCATTCGTCTCTTTAACACAAATCAAATGGTAAGCTCCGATTAGGTCTAGTTTGGTGAAAAATTCTAGAACCTCGCACTTGATTAAGCAATACTGGAATTAAAGGCAAAGGATAACGATTTTTGATGGTAGCTTTATAAACTGCACAATAGTCGATGCAAGCCCTCAAATCCCCTGTCTTCTTTGCCACGAAGAAGAGAGGAGACGAAACTGGAGAGGTGGAATGACGAATAAATCCTAATTCCAATAGCTCGTCCAGATAAGAATGTAGATATTGATTTTCAGGTTCTGTTAGAGCATATATACGGCTACAAGGCAGCACTGCTCCAGGAATTAAGTCGATTCGACAGTCGTAAATTCTGTGAGGAGGCAACTTGGTGGCTTTAACCGGATCAAACACATCAGCATAATCTTGGTATTCTTTTGGAACTGTATGAGATTCGCAATGTGAAATAGCACAATACAGAGGCATAACAGGATCCTTAGTTTCCTGATAACAATGAAGCTTACAGTAAGAGGAATCTAACATTACAGTACGCTTGATTCAATCAATCTTAGGATTGTGTAACTCAAGCCAGGGAATTCCTAAAATGACCCCCAAAGGTGGTTGTATCAATTAAATCAAAGGTAGTAAGTTCAGTGTGACCATTATCTGCTACTAAGATCAAAGGTGTCGTATGGAAACGTATCAGCCCCGAAGAGAGAGCTGATCCATCAACCGCCCTTACAGGTTCAGGTTCTTTTTTGGGCACTTGTGTCAAATTTAGTTTCCGGGCTAATTCCAGATCAAAAAAGTTACCTGTTGCTCCTGAATCAATAAGTATTGGAATACTGTGTCTCTGTTGATTAGATAGAATCAGGATTATTCTTATGGTGAAATGTCTAGGTATGTAATTATGAACACTAGTAGCGTAATGTGAGATCTGTAGATCTGAAGCTCTCGGAGAACCGACCTCCTTGTTCCCCGAGAACATTAGTTTTCCGACATCTGAGGGGATTCAGAGGATACTACCATAGCTCTTTTCTTAACTGGCTTAACTGGGCAATCTCTGGCAAAATGACCAGATTTTCCGCAATATAAACATAAATTACTTTTACCTCTTCGGTCCTTTTCTTCCTGCGAAAGTGGCCCTTTGACCCCCCCAATCTGCATAGGCTCTACTTGGGCGTTTTTATCCTCAATGTCTTTGCGTTCAGCTTTAAAATGTAAATGTCTGATGTCACTCTTTGGTCTCTCACTTTTTATCTCGATTAGCCTATGGTCTAACTTCACTACTAAATCTTGAAATTCTGTGAAATCTTCTGGAAGGTTGACTATGTGGGCAAGAGAGTCTTTAAGGTCATCTCTTAGGCCTCTATAAAATAAAGACACTCTTTTTTCTTCTGGCCACCGTGTTTCTGCCAACAATTTGTTAAATGTAGTGACGTAAGTAATTAAATCTCTAGAACCTTGACGAAGGTTCAGGAGTTCGTTGTCGGATGCTTGCAAAAATACGTGTTTCGCAAAAAGACTAGACATGGTTGCTTTAAAGGTATTCAAGTTATGTATCAAGGGGTCGTTTCTATCTACTAAGGGCATAGCCCAATTAGCCGCCACTCCTCCCAGGTAAGATATTATAAAAGCCACTTTAGATGTATCGGAGTTAAAAACTTGAGGCTTGCACATACAATGCAGCTGACACTGACTTATGAAGGTATTATAGCGATTACTATCTCCTGTGAACCTCTCAGGATTAGCCAGGGGAATTGGGTTAGATGTTAAGACTGTAACCTGTACTGGATGATTAGTACCCTGACTTGAAGGATTTTGAGAGGGAAAACTAGACACTCCGAACTTAGGAGGACTCAATATTGGACGTCTGACTTCAGACGACTCTCGCCAAGTAGTAAAATCGGATTTAGTTTTATCTAATTCAAATCTAAGAGCCTGGTTTTCTTGGCGTAGTTCCTCCATCTCTTCAGCCATTTTTTGTAACAGTTGTGCAACCCCAGTTTCATCCATATTGGATGAATCAAAATCCATTGCACCACCAAAAAGAAACAAGTGATATGTGGCTTCGCTTTCTGTCAGGCGATGCTCACGAGGTTCCTGTTGTTTCTTCTTGGCGATGCAATCTCCCAAGTCCCCAATGAGTCAACCAGTTGGTAAGAGTGTTTTAACTTGACCAAACTGACTGACCCCCCAGGAAAAGGGGAATTGGACAGAGAAAACAAGAAAAAACACTGGATCTCTTCTTGAGATGTCAGCGCGGTTTTCTCTCTGGAATGTTCAGGGCTTCCTTATTCAAAGAGACTTCGTTTGTCTTTTGCTAAATAAACATACAGTATAGCAAGAAAATCAGGAATAGCTTCTTCTATTTTTATTATAGGAATATATTACTCTTCAACATTCCTTGTACATACCAAATTAACTTGAAGCCCTTGTTAACACTTTTACAATGCCAGGTGCTTGATGTTTGCAACCTTCAAGATAAATGTCAAAGCAATGCTTAGAAAAATATGATAGACACTCGGTTTAAATGCACAAAATGCCTTAAAACTCTAATCTTCATTAGTAGTTAGTTATGGGTTAGAAGAACATCACACCACTCATAAGCCTACCTCGCAATTGTATGATGAGTCTTCCAAAGGATTCTGTTTCAAAACAAGAGAAAAGAAAAAGATACAAGAACACAAAAAGTTCCTAATTCTCAGAACCTCTCTTGATGCTGTGCGTCTACAATGGTATCAATTTGCCCTTTAGACATCAATAACTGCATTTACAAACCCTCATGCAGTTATTCACCAACAATAGCGCAATATTGTTTAATCATACTGCACTAGTTTCTTTGAATAATTTATGTAACTACTTGCATTAATGAACAGCCTTTTACAATACAGATTATCAAATGAACAGTCTTTTTCCATACAGATTTTCAATGTTCATTAACTCGTAGTCTTTTATGATTTGCCAATGCCTGTTTCCTAAAATCACACTGTCTCTATGAATTGCCAATGTTTGTTTCCAAATAACACAGTCTCAATGAATTGCCGATGCTCGAATTAACACAAGCGTTTGAAAAGGATATGGATTGTCTTTACCAATGTTTGATGACTTCTGACGCAACAGTAAGTATTTGCAGGAAGCCGTTGTCCGATCGGAAGTCAGGCTGAATGACGCGATGTCCGGAAGAAAGCAGGAAACCGGACCGAAGGTGCAGGCTATGGAGGAGGAGAACGAGAAGACGAAGGCAGGTAAGGAGATCAGCTGTAGGGAGGTTTCGCCTGGGTTGGAGAAGGGCGGGAGAGATCAGGTACAGAAGTCCGATGGGTTGTTGAGCTGCTGACAGGAACGCTCGTGAAGATGCCAATGCGCAGGAAGCAAAGCGTCTCCGAGTTAGTAAGCAGGGTTTCTATAGTCCACAAGAATCGGGCGTTGGCTGCCTTTCACGTGCCAGCGGGGAACGTTATGTAGATTAGATCAACGTGCAAGGCAACATGCAAGGCTTTTCCACGAAGGGAGATCGATGCAGGCTAAGGGGAGTAAACAAGCATTGGCACCAACAAGACAAATCCTTAATGTTGACCTTACAAGAAAGACATGAAACTGCATTACCCCACAGCTGCATATGGTTTCATGACAGGCAGAGCCATGCAGCAGTGTGGGGAGCGACCTGGGTCAGAGGGCACTTTGAGCTTAGCGGACCATAGGGATGCCATGAGATGCCATGCCATGAGATGGACAGCGTTCTTTCCACATGAAGGCGGTGCTGTTGGTGCTGCTGAGCAGTACGCAGTTGCACACCATTACCAATTTGCAGATCATGTCGCATTTAGTCGAGTTTTGACAGATGTGAGGTAGACCAGGATATGGATATTCTTGAGTTCGCATTGGATGTCCCCTGATGAGTGACGCGAAGTCTTGCCAGCATGGTGTAATCGATGTGCGCGTCTTGAAGCTTCCTCTTCACAGGGAGAAACTTTCTTCTTGCTTCTTGAACATTCAATGTAAAGTCGGTAAAAAACAAGAGGGTGGTATTTTCATACTCATCTGTTTTCTTTACCCGTGCCAGTTGTAGCACTGTATCCCCATCCCGGTAGTTAAGAAATCTGACGATCACCGGGAGTGGTGGTGCTCCGGGAGGAGGTCGTGCTCCCAGTTATCTGTGGGCTCCTTCAATCACTAGGTGTTGAGAAATCGCCTCTATCCCAAACAGGTCGCAGAGTAATTTTTCGATTAAATGCTCCACGCGGCCTCTATTGGTTGTTTTTAATAGCCCAAGTCTGCGCACATTGTTCCCTCGGGAACGCGCCTGCAAATCTTTATTTTTGGCTGCGATTACTTATAGCAATCAATCCATTTGGGATATTTGTTCTTTATTGCTTGTGGCACCGTCTATTAATTCGGAGATTCTTTTTTCTGTTTCTGTGAGCCTGTAATCGTGTTTTTCAATCTTGTAGACAATGGTGTCCTTGCGGGAGGTCATGGCGTCCATTTTGGATTCGATGGATGTGAGACTGTTTTTTATAGTAAGCAATAATGATCTCCATTCTTCGTCTTGGTTATCAATGGGAGCTACAGCTTCAGTGTGATTGTCTGATTGTGTTTGGATAGTTTTTCGCGCTATGACTGCTTTCTGTCTGCTCTATCCATCTTGTACCACAGAGGGGTCAGCGCATCTTCTCTCTTGCTGCTTAATTTGGGGACTGGCTGGGGCATGCCGATGGGGCAATAGGCAGGCCCTATATGACTGGAATTGAACTGGGTTCCCAGGTGTTGAGGATTATGCTGGCACCTTTGTGTTCGCCCCTGGCAGTATGCTGGACATTTTTGCATTGTAGGCTATGTGCAGTATGGCGTCGCTAGTCTCACCAAGACAGTAGTACAGTAACTATAAGGGTATAAGTTCAGCTCTTTGTGGTGAGGGACATCCCCGTTGTCCTTATGGTTCGTTGGGGATAGGACTAAACACAGTGGCTTGACTTGTGTGCTGTGGTCTCCATGCAACTGAAAGTCTCCAAGGTACATGATCCCAAGCAGGCACCTCCAGGGGGACAGTATAGAAATCCAGTGATCTAGCAGTAGCAGCAGCTAGCTGGGGTGAGATTATTGATATTGCTCACTGTTTTCAGCCCGTATTGTAATGTGCTTGCTGTGAGGGCTTTGCACCGTGTCTCCCGCCCATGCTATCCTCTGGCTGGCGATCCCGGGAGCGGGCCTGAGCCTCAGCTCCGTACACTCCCACCGGGACCACTACTATGAGCCTCCTCACCTGGAATATGAACATATGATCGGGAAGTGGGGTTTGTGGGGGGCAGCCGACCAAAGGGAGGTCCCCCCCGGGAAGTTTGGGAGGGGCGGGGGGGTTTGTTGTAGCTGTCTCAGGCGTTTTTTGGTTTTGGGCTTGTTTTGGTAGAAGCCCAAGGAGCCCAAGCATAAAGACTTGCGGCTCCGCCCCCAAGGCCACCATTTTAACTTACGGTGACCTGGTGGCTGGGACTGGGCTATAGTCTAATTTTTTCGAGTGTGTTTTGTCGTTAGGAGGTAAAGTTCTTTCAGGTTTTGGCGATGGCGGCGGAGGAGTACCGCGTTTTAGAAGCCATTAGGCTTCTGAGTGAAGGAGGTCGTCTCAACCTGGTTTTGGGGGACGCGGCAGGGCCTTTGCGCCCGGCGCGCCAGGCCTCCGCTGGTGTTGCGGCGGTGGTGGCCGCTTGCGTCACCCCCAAGAGACCGAGGGTCGAGTCAGGTGGCGAGCGGGGCTGCCCCCGCCTGCGGAAGGCGGCCCTAGGAACAAAGGTACATCCGGCGTTAGTGCGGGAGGCAGGAGTGGGGCCTTTTCAGCAGCCGGAGGCGGGAGGGCGCGTGGGAGGGCAGGCGGGTCTAATTTTGGAACCACTGGAGCTGTTTGCCGCTCCGGCGGTTCAGGCTAGGACAGCGTTGGCCCCCGCGCAGAGAGGTAAGCGCGGGGGAGAAAGGGCGGCAAGAGGCGTGCGGCCTCTGCATCGGGCGCCCCACAGGGAGGGTTTGAGCTGGGAGGAGGGAGGTGGGGAAGTGTGAGGCCTTGTCTTCGGCCGGTGAGCAGTTATTAGCAGCGCTTCTGGCGAGGGAGATGTAGAGGAGGTTATTCCGCCTTCGGGGCATTTGTTTAGAACAGGTTATGTGGAGCAGCTGGGGAGTGGGCCAGGGGGTGTTCTTTTCTCTCAGGCCCCCTCTTTGGTAAGTGTACACAGCACTGGTGGGACGGCCAGGCATGGGCAGGGTGTTAACTTGGATGTGTCAAGCGGGGAGCTAGTTCCTTTGAGTCCCCTTCTCTTTTCTCCTCAGGATTCTCATAGGGGTGAGGTCCTATCAGTGCGCAGTGGTTCTGTGGGGGAGGGAGAGTGGGCGCAGGTGGGTGGGTGGGGGCTGATTCCTTCTCCTGAGGTGGGGCAGGAAGCAAGGCTCTTGGCTCCCCCCGCCCATACTTGGGCTCGGGGGTGGATATTTTGGGGGGGCCAGGGAGTGGTCAGAGGAGGGTGCCAGCTTCAGTGGGGTATGGTGGACAAGGAGGGGGTGCCAGATCTTGGGAGGGTTTGGATATTTTTCCATCCGGGGCTGAAGGATTGCGTGATTCTGGGTCCGAAGCTGGTGGGTAGGTCGCGGCCGCCAACGGGTCCCGGGTTGTGACATTGATTTACCTCAGCAGATGGAGGGGGTGGCTTGTGGAGTGAAGTCAGTTCGGGTGGTTTCTGAGGTAAATTCTGGAGGTAAAGGGGGCCAGGTTCTTGGCCCGGCGTCTGCAGTGGTTCAGGCTATGTTGGACTGGAGTAGTGAGGAGGACGTAGGTGAAACTTCCCACCCCCCGGTGGTAGAGGCTTGTAAGGCAGGCATAAAAAGGGTGCCCCAGGTGGATCCGATGGCAGGTTCATGGTCAGCAGCAGATGTTTCAAATAGGCAGGAGGACTCTGGGGTTTTTAGTGGTTTTGGTCCCGGCACATCAGTCCGAAATTGTTTTCCACAGTTTAGGGATTCTCGAGGAGCAGCAGACTCGGTAGGGCAAAGTGCGGCCCAGTGGCGCCGAGGAGAAGGGAGGGTGGAGCCTGGCGAGGCACATTCCGTACCTTCGGGGGATCCCGGTGCGGCCAGCAGACGTAGGTCCGGCGCGTCCTCGCTGGCCCCAACTATAATTCCTTCACGTCGGACAGAGTGGACAGCTGGTATATTGAAAGGGTCGGTACAGGCCCAGTCTGGTTATGAAGGGTCCGGTAAGGCCCATGGTATGCTGTCTGCGGCTGGCTCTTCACGTTTGGAGGAGCCTTTGGTTTTGGATTAAGATGAGGACAGCCCTGAAGAAGGGGAATTGCGGGATGTTGAGGTTGGGTGGGGGGTGGTTTCTCATGTGTCTCATAGTTTTTTGCAGGCACCGGCAGTGGTGCATCACAAAAGGCCAGTGATGTCCGGACTCAGACAAGGTAAGGGCTACTCGGATGGGGGACAATGTGGAACAAGTGGCTTGGCGGTCGATGCCCGGACAACCCCCCTTGTTAGAACCAGGTGAGATTGGTGAACCACGGGCCAAACCAAAAATGGTGTCTGTGGGGACGGTGGGTGAAGATGTTGGGGGGACAAGTGAAGGGAAGCTCTATAAAGATCGGTATGTGAAAGATCAGGGTGTGGGTACAAGGGAGGGGAGGGAGGATCGGGTGTGAAGGTGGAGAGTGGAATGAACACTGAAGGGGTGGAATTGGTTAAGGAGCCCTTACATAGCAAAGAGTTGAAGATCAAGAATCTCCCTTATATGGGTGTAATGAAGCCTTTGGGGGCACATTTGATGTTGGCAACAAAGGAACGGATTTGGCAAGGGGAATATGTTGAAATTTTGAAATTATTGCACAGGGGGGTACGATCAAAAGAGGGTTCAAAGGAGGAGGAATACGAGTTGGCTAAGCATCCAAAGGTACCTTTAACAATCAAAAATTGGACAGCAGCATTCTTAATTTATGCTAGCGTCTACTGCGAAAGGTTTCCTGAGCGCTGCGTTGTCATTTTAAATACATGGACGTAATCAGAAAGGCACAAATCACTGGTAGTGGTTTTGCTTGGGCCCAGTACGATGAAAAATTCAGGGCACGTATGGCTTGGGATCCGGAGGCAAAGTGGGGGGAGTTAGATACTGATCTGTGGCAACACACGATGGGAGCCTCCGCGGGGGGTAAGACCATTTTCACAGCTAGTGGGTTGCCTTTAGTATATCGGCCCTTTCAGGGGAAGCCCACCCGGGGAGTGGTGGGGAATGCAGCAACCGCGCAGTCTGGGGTTGGGGCACGCTGGGACTTTAACAAGGGCCTATGCACTAGAGAATATTGTAGATTTCGACACGAGTGTTCACAATGTGGCAGGAAGCACCCCCTGCTCAAGTGTTGGGGAACAGGGAATCCGGGTGGTCAGCAGTATCAGAAGCCAGTGGCCAGCGCTCCAGGCCCCTCTCCACAGACTCAGGGTAGCAGAGAGGGGAAAGCTCCTCAAGGGACTGCACCCAAAGGCTCGTACTCTGGTTAAGATAGAGCAATTGGCAGAAGGACTGCGGGATTATGGAGATGTGAGGGTTAAAGAGATGCTACTGGAATGTTTTCAGGAGGGGTTTCGCCTTGGTTACAATGGGCCGCGGCTGCGGCTCTGGTCAAAGAATTAAAACCGGCTGATGAACAAAAAGAAGTGGTGCAAAGAAAACTGGACAAGGAGGTCCAAGAAGGGAGGATGGCAGGGCCATTTGATGATTGGCCTTTGGAGGATTTGATCGTGTCACCAATTGGGGTAGTCCCCAAGAAGGAGGCGGGTCAATTCAGGTTAATTCAACACCTATAATGGCAAGAGGGGTCTTTAGTCAATGACTTCATCGACGAGGAGGCGGCCTCGGTGTCATATTCCTCGGTTGACGTTGCTATGTCACTGGTAGTGACTGCAGAAATGGCATATAAAATCTGCATTTAGACTGCTTCAGGTCCATCCAGATGGTTGGAATCTTCTGGGGATCCATTTTGATGGTAAATGGTACGTGGACAAAGCACTGCAGATGGGTTGTTCAATGTCCTGTACTCTTTTTGAGTCTTTCAGCACCTTCTTGCAATGGTTTTTTACACAGCGCACTGGGCATGAGCTGGTAATGAAATATTTGGACGACTTCTTTTTTGTTGGTTCCCCGGGCTCCATGGAGTGCCAGGAAGCACTGGACACGTTCCAAGAGCTTATGGAAGAACTGGGAGTGCCATTAGCGCCAGAAAAGACAATGGGTCCTTGCGCGACCATGTCCTTTTTAGGAATTGAGATGGATTCAGTGGCAATGCAGGCTTGCTTGCCCGTTGAAAAGAAGGTGAGGATGTTGGAGCTCTTGGAGGCAATGTTGGCAAAACAAAAAATCACAGTGAAGGAAATACAGGTTCTGCTAGGCCATCTTAACTTTGCGTGCATGGTGGTCAGGGCGGGGAGGACTTTTTGTAGACGTCTGGGTCGGGCACTGTCCGGTCATCATTTGCCACACCACCGTGTCCTTCTGTCAGTTGGGGTTAAGAAAGACCTGAGGATGTGGTCAGTCTTTTTGCAGTCTTTCAATGATGTTCCTTTTGCCAGGGAAGAGGACTGGGAGTGGGACGTTCATATTTTCTCAGATGCAGCGGGCAGTGAAGGTTTTGCCCTTTATTGGCAGGGCAGATGGTGTGCGGAGAAGTAGACCAGTGGAAGTAGGGTGGGAGGAGCATAGCTTTCTTGGAACTCTTTCCGGTGTTGGTAGCTTTGACGTTGTGGGGTCAGGATTTGGCTCACAAGAAGGTCCTTTTTAGGATTGATAAGATGGCCGTGGTAGACATCCTTAACAGACAGTTGGCCAGAGATTAACAGATTTTGAAGTTACTACGAGTCTTTGTGTTAGGTTGCCTCAGATTTGACATCAATTTCAGGGCTTTGCGCATTCCCGGAGAGAACAATGACATTGTGGATGCTTTGTCTCATTCGTAGTGGGAGAGATTCCATGGGCAAGGACGCGGACAGGACACCGACCCCCAACCCGGACCATTTGTGGCACATAGGCAATGTAGGGTCATACAGCTGGTGGTAGGTTCTTTGTCGGCATCTACTTGGGCTGCTTATGCGCTGGCCTGGAAGGAATTTGTAGTCAGGTGCTTCCAAACGGGAGCTGGGATGGAGGCGGTCTTAGGATGTTATCCAGTTCATACTTGATTTAATGGACAAAGGCCTGTCCCGAGTTACTATAGCTGGGAAGCTAGCAGGCATTTCATTTATGGGAAACTACTTTGGGGTTACTCTCCTTCCGCAGGGGAGGTGGGGAGACGAATGTTGGAAGGTTGGGCCAGGGAGCGCGGAGCAGAGCGGACAGTTCGGAGGCCCTTGTCTTGGCAGACTTTAGCAGGGTGTTGAAAGCTTTGCCTTTCGTTTGCAAAGATACTTTTGAGGCATGCCTTTTTTCTACCGTCATGGGTGGATGTTTTTCGGGGCGTTTAGAGTTTCAGAGTTGTTGGGTTCTAAGTCAAAGCCGGGCTTAAGGTGGCGGGAGGTGCACCTGTCTGACAGGGGAGTTCATATTTGGTTGTCCAGATCTTTAACAGACCAGAGGGGCAGGGGTAATGGGATTTGGCTAGTCGCTTCCTCTCCGGCTGGGACTTGCCCGTTATTGTGGGACCGACGTTGGTGGGTGTTATCCGGGGGGGGGTGTTGAGGTATGTGTTTTTTTTTTTAAACCTTTATTGACATTTAAACCAAATACAAGTATGGGCCTACAACTCCGGGGGCCGGCCGCTAAGCAGTTAGATTAACAGAGAGCAATTTTAATCACATGCAGCACTTCGGGGAGCTGAATCTCCATGCTAGCGTACTCTTGGCCACTGAACAGCACAATTAGAAAAACAGGATATAAAAGGTTTTCATTTTATAGTGTAAGATGGAAGGATCAGGTGCCGAACAATTTCCCAGCAGCGAAAATGGCAGGCAGAATAGTAAACGTGTCAACAGTAAGCAGTAATCGATCAAATCAATGGCGCTGAAACAGAAGGTTCAGGATGTGAAGGAATATTACCGTCAATTCGCGCCTGCAGTCACCTGCCCTAAGACCCAAAAAACACCACGAAAATTGAGGCACAGATGAGAAAGCAGGGAATGATACCAAAGGAAACCCACTGCACTGACCCAGAAAAGAAAAAGACAAAGAAAGATAAGAGAAGAGAAAAAAGGCCATAGAAACAAAATAAAAACGAAAGATCCCCTCCCCCAACCCCCCACCCTGCACCCCTGCAGATGACTATGGACCCCCCCCCCCAGCAGTGTGCCTGTCACCCGAGAACCAAACCCGAAATATGGAAGAAGAAGAGAAAAAAGAGAAAGAAAGGAAACTCCACCCAACGGGGAAGCGGAGGAGGGCGTTAGTCTATGCGCTCCCGGTCTCTCCCCCGCACCCTATCAAAGGGGCCCCCCTAAGCCAACACAAGTAAAGTTGTCCACCATACAAAAATACCCCGGGGGGAACCACAAACCCCCCGCCCCGGAATCCGCCTGTTAATGAAGCAGTCCCGTTACCAATAAATCCATTGTAAACGATTCAACCCACAATCTCAGCCTTGGCCCCGTCTAACAAAGTTGCCGAGTCCCTCGGATAAGAAAAGCCACATCCCCGGAAAGACAAAGTTCACACAGAAGCAGCCGGAGCTTGAATCAGCAATTCGGAGAGGAATAGCAGGTCCCAACGCACACAGCTTGCACCAACGATGTCCCTCCCCGTCCCCGAAGCCAAGCATCGTTCCATCTGCCATGTTGGGAGACCGATTGGGGAGTGGGTGCGACTCGTTCCGACACAGATCAAAGTGTGGGCCAACAGTGTCCAGGATGGGGGAAGCAGTGAAATGCTCCGATAACTGTAGGACCGATGTGTCCGAGAACGTAAGAGAGTCACCAATCTCAGCACACACAAGGAATTCCGTTTCTTCGGGGGCAGGCACAGCTTCCAGCACCGGGTCCAAACACACCAGTGGGGCTTCCAACAGGGGGCAAGTCGGCTGCCGGGTCTCAAAGAGCAAGTCAGGGCTCGTTCCCGGTCCTATGATCCCATCTGTTGCCGACAGCCAATGATTGACCTGGGCCCTCACCATCGCGTGAAGCGCCGCAACTTCCGCCATTACCATCCGCAAGGAAGGGCCACATTGAGTCCATTCTGCCGGGTTCCATACGGCCGCAGGCATAGCGATCCCCACGGAGTGTGGTAAATTAAATATTACCCGGACATAGTTTCTATACATTAATAAAGAATAAGGATAGCTCATAAAAATGAGAGGCAGAGTCCGTGGTGTCCGAGTCAAAAGGGCTTTATTTCAATGACTCGAGTCAGGGGAGAATCGGGTTCCATCACCACTAAGGTTCAGGAAGGGATATCTGACGTTTTATTCACATAACACATTATATATAGTAAAACCATACAATTGCAATGAATAGAGAAGGCGGAACAAGTGAAAGAGAGAGAGATAAGAACACATGGGCGTGAAAGAAGGCGTGAAAGGAGGCGTACACGTAGGTGTGCACATGATGAGTCATAGGTGTGTCATAGGTGGGTGGATGCATAGAGGAGGTCTGCAGGGTCAGCAGAAACTTGTACCCTACATGTGCGCGAAACTGGTCATGACGTGAAATTGACGTGTAACTGGGGAGAGCTGGGGGGCTGACTTTAGCACTAGTAGAGGAGTCTGGAGTCTGGGATGTCAGAACGACTTGCACCTTTGGCACATCTGATATCTTGTGTTTGGAGGATGTATTGTCTGAAATAAAGGTCTCTCGAATAAAGGCTGTTCATCACTGAATGCTAGTGTGCGCATATATCTCTTCGTGCATTGCGTGGGGGCCATGGGCCTACTATGGCAACGGGTTCAGTAAATCACTTGCATGGAGACAGGAAGGCTAGGCCCTATGCTCTGCAGGCGGAATATGTTTACCTCTTTCACTAGACTGGAATGTGTTTTTGCGGAGCTGAGCAGATAACTGTAGGCAAAATACCGTCTTGGCAGGCAGGCCAGGCCGGGCACCTCTCGGCTGAGCAGGGAGTAAGGGAGAGGTCAGGGATGCATACCTAGACTGTGGCTTTCAGAGTCAGAAAAGAGGCTCGGAGCCTGAATTCAGGGCCTGGCTTGGCTGGGCCACAAAAACGTGTGCTTCTCGACTTTTAAACGTGTACCATGTAATGCATTGGCAACGTAGGCCTCAGTGCAGAATTAACGTTTCATTCATGGAAGACTTAATAACTGACATACCAACATTAGATGGAAATGCAGGGGCATTACTATTACAGGCACGGGAAGGGAATTACATGATAACATGGACATACGTGGGGCATAGGTACATGGATAGGGTGCGAGTGGGGGACACACTGGCCACATAAAATTTCTATTTCCTCATTCCCTCCTTGTCCCCTACTGCGCCCTTCAGGATACATCTATTTTCATGAGACCATCTATTTGTTCATATAGCATCATTTGCTCGTCTTTGTTCATTCGTGCACGGGAACGAGAACGTGGACGGGGAATACAAGCAGTGGCACACAAGCCGCAAATCGCTGGGCCACATTGCAGGCAGAGACAGCAACTGAATACTATGAGCAGTATTATTCCTAGGAATGACAATACTTTCCATCCCCACACTCCAGAGCCAACCGGACCAAGACCATGAGTCCTGATGCATCTCACGGGCTATCTTATGGAGTCTTGTTATTGCTGCATACACTGATGGTGCGTTATTAGGAATAAACACACAACAACTGGAGCCAATCACTCTACAAGCTCCGCCCCTATCGGCCAGGATGACGTCAAGAACAAGGCGGTTCTGAAGAACAACAAGTCTCATAGCAGACTGCTCCTCGGTTAAGTTTCCTAAGGCAAAGGTAGTCTCATTCACTACTGCCTCTAGGGTTCTTGTTAACCTGCGTATTACTTTACTATTTTGGACGGGACCTACGAACCAGAAATATCCTTTAATATAATCCTTGTACTGGTCCCATGCTGACTCAGTATAATCGATAACTGGGGGAAGGTCTCTCTTATGTCTAACATGCACAAGTCGGGAGTCTCGATGATAATGGGATGGGGCTAGAAAAACAGGTGGCAGCAGGAACGCAATGTAACACGTTCCACCCCAGTCTAAGGGCAGACGTACATAGGCTGTCTGACCACAAATAAAATAGGAATGGCGGGAAGCTTTGAAAGTAGACTTTCCTTTATCATTAAATTCGACCACAGTATTACAATCACTGTGTCCTAGGTGCACTGAACCATTCTTTCTAACGCATAATTCACCTTTTACTGGTAAGACTGTTATAAACGGTGAACCTGTATTGGTCTCGGACTGGACGTTCAGAATCATGAGGCTAAGGGAAACATCCCCTAATTCGCACACTTCATTTTCTAGATCGGTCCCTTTCCTTTGGGGAAGACCGTCTTCGTCTGGAAAACATGCCTCATTCATTACTTTATTCAAATTTCCCCATATCCAATCGCCCTGGGAAACTGTGGACTTTCTGTCTAGTGATGACATTAAAGCAAACCATGCTCCGCACGAACCATTGTGCGAAGACGGATAAGGAAAGAGGGGTAGAACTCCCTTCATTTTCTGATAAGGTGGGAGTCGGCCACATACCCAGCAATTCGTTACATTGCTGGTCTGGTGGGAATGGTGTAACATACGAATAAAAGTGTTGTTGCGCAGTGCTAGTCGATATGACAATTCATGGGGTGGCAGGTCACTGAATGTGTGCTCTACAGTGTCATTGAAGGAAGAATGTATATGTGAACCAAGAGGAGGAAAGAAAACATGTAGCGTCAAGCTTATACATATAATCGATATACTTAGAATAAACATAATGATCAGTGTTACTATGCATCTACTGCGTAAGTTTTTGCAGTACTTTTCTTTCATCTTTTTCTGCCTATCTCTCTGACTATTTGGGTCTACGATCTTATACATGTCAGGAACCTGTCTAACCGCTTCACCCGAGGGGGACTTAAACAATTAAACGCTGTCTGACTTACTAGACCGTAGTTTTTGTCTATATTCTTGTTGCGGAGTCTTTTCTAGCAAAGGGAGTTTAGAGTCAGTATTCTCGGGACAGTTCTCAGAGTCCTTTACTGAACCAAGTCCATGGAAACGCTTCACGTGATGGGTGTGGAGCCATCCTTTTCGTCCCTCGACCTTGACGGCGGTTCTCGTTGTCAACAGGACCAATTTGGGCGCGCGCCAGCGGGGCTCCAGAGGGCTTGAACGGTCGAAATTTCGGACAAACACCAGGTCTCCCGGAACAATTGCATGAGTCTTCACCTGGGTGTTGTCGGGGAAGGCAGCTGCAACCTGTGAACGACAAGAAAGGAGTGCAGACATCAAGGAAGTAAGGTAATCTGTCAGCATAGTACTGCCAACATCTGTGATTTTTCTTGGCATAGGCGTACCCCACATATTCGGCGGTCTACCAAAAACCACCTCGTACGGGGATAGTCCGGTTCTGGAATGAGCTACCATACGCATGTAAAAAAGGGCAACCGGCAAGGCTACCATCCAATCCACGCCTTTTTCTGCACAGACCTTCGCTAACTTTGTTTTGAGAGTCTGATTGTGTCTCTCTACGAGTCCTGCTGCCTCTGGGTGTCGTACGCAATGGAATTTCCACTGGTACCCTAACAGAAGAGATACTTGTTTCATTAATTCAGAAGAGAATGGCTGTCCATTATCTGAGTACACGACACGGGGCAAGCCGTATCGCAGGAAGAATTCTCGGACCAACTGCTTGGCAGTGGTCACAGCGGTGTAATCTGGGACTGGATACGCTCCTGTCCATCTAGATAGGGCACATACAATTACGAGGACATACTTGAATCCTCGACATCTGTCCATCTGAATATAATCCATCTGGAGGACTTCAAAAGGGTGGTCAGGAGGATGAAATCCACCTTGTTCCACGGGAATGCCTTTGCCTGGATTGAACTGACAACAGATCATGCAGGTACGCACTTTCTGTTTCGCTGCTGCACGTAAATGCTTGTTGAACCAGATGTTCTGTATACTGTCTAACATGGCCTTTTCTCCCAAGTGTGCTGGACTATGTGCTGTATTTATAATAGCTTGAACCATGGAGTCGGGGAGAAACCATGTGGCTTTTCCTTTTGTCATCCATCCCTGATCTGTCTGGACCCCTCTTTGTTCAGTCCATTTCTTGATTTCGTCCAGAGTGGCATGTGTCTGTATGTCGAGTACATCTTGTGAGGGATCCCTGACTGTCATGAAATTTGTCAGTGATGGTACTTCAGTCTTTGTCGTGTCAGTTGGAATGTCTGTTTGAGTCTGAGCTGTAAGTTTAGCTGTTCGATCTGCCAGGTCGTTACCCTGGGAAATGGTGTCTGTGATTTTCGTATGTGCTTTGCACTTCATGATGGCTATGGCTGTAGGCAAGTGTATTGCATCTAACAGGGCTTGAATGAGGGGACCATGCTGTATTTTGGCTCCATGGGAGGTCAGAAAACCTCTCTCTTGCCAAAGGACTCCAAAGTCGTGTACGACTCCGAATGCATACTGTGAATCTGTATATATGTTTACTTTCAGATTTTTGGCTCGTATTCAGGCTTGGGTCAGAGCGATGAGCTCTGCTGCTTGGGCTGACAGGGTGTCAATTTGTTGTGTCTCTATGACTTCAGTATCAGTGGTCACTGCATATGCGGCCACTAACTCTCCTGTACTTGTTCTCATGCATGAACCATCCACATAAAGTGTCAGGTCTGGGTCGGGTAATGCGATGTCTGTCAAGTCTTGTCTTAGCTTCATCACTGTATTAATTACATCCACACAGTCATGTGGTGTAGGGTCTGCTGTGCTCGAGGGTAAAAGTGTAGCAGGGTTCAGGATATTGCAACGTCTGATCTCTATGTGTGGCTGAAACAATGTCAGTTCATATCCTGTCAGTCTCGCTATAGTCAGGTGCTGTGTCTGTGTCCTGTTCAGGAGAACTTCCACTGAGTGTGGAACCTGTACTGTCAGGGGATATCCTAACACTATAGGATCGCTTTGTCTGATTGCTAGAGCTGTTGCTGCAACTGATTTTAGGCACGCAGGCAGAGCCTGGGCCACTGGATCCAATGTACTAGAAAAGTAAGCACAAGGCTTGTGTTTTCCTGCCTGATCTTGTGTAAGGACAGATAATGCTGTGCCTTCGCGTTCAGTGACAAAAAGTGTAAAAGGTTTGCTGTAACATGGTGTCGCTAAAACTGGTGCTTGACATAGGGCTTTCTTCAATTCATCAAATGCAAGTGTATGTTCCTGAGTCCGAAGGAGGACAGTCGTAGTCGCTGCCTCCTGTGTTGTCAACTGTATGAGGGGTTTGGCTAGATATGCGTACTGAGGAATCCATTGTCTGCAGTAAGAAGTGAGGCCAATGAAGGCCCGTACTTCCTTTTGTGTCTTGGGCTGTGGAAGATGTGTAATTAACTGAATGCGGTCAGGTGTCAACTGTCTACCCCTCTTGGACAGCAAGTGTCCAAGGTATACCACTTGCTGGGCACAGAGTTGTAACTTTGAAGGGGACACTTTGTGTCCTTTTTCTGCCAGAAAGTATAAGACTGTCAGTGATGCACGTTCGCAGTCTCGTTCTGTCCGTGCTGTGATCAAAAGATCATCAACGTACTGGAGCAGTGCAGTGTCAGTAGGCATGTGAATACTGTCTAGTTGTCTTTTCAATGCTTGACTGTAAATACTAGGACTTTCTGTGAACCCTTGAGGAGCCCTCGTAAATTTGAAGCTTCGTCCATTTAAACAGAATCCGAAGAGATATTGGCTCTCTGGATGGATCGGGACACTAAAGAAGGCGTTCTTGAGATCAATTACAGTGAAGAACGTCGCTTCGGAATCAATTGCAGTCAATAGTGAAGAAATGTCTGGGACCACTGGGTACTGTGGTATTATGCATTTGTTCAATTCTCGGAGGTCAATCACTAGTCTGTAGACCGGTGGTGCATTTGGATCAGTTCGTTTAAGAATCGGAATGATAGGAGAATTACATACATTGGAGTCAGTTTCTACAGCCACTCCCTGTGTAATGAGTTCGTCAACAATTTTCAGTAATGCAACTACAGCATCAGGTGGTAACTTGTATTGTCGGATTCGTGGCAGTACAACTCCTTGCTTGAGTGTGACACGGTATGGTGTAATGTGCATGTAACCTACATCAGTCGGACCTTGCGCCCATAAATGCTGTGGTACATTCTGGAGTCTAGGGTCAAAATCTCTCAACACATAATTTCCTTTAAAATCACGTAAAAACAATCGCACTCCTTCCGGAGAACAACAAATCACTGCTCCTAGTTCTTTCAATGTTTTTATACCAAGCAAGTTTTCTGGACATGATTTCGTAAGCAACAAGTCTGTAGTGCGGGACTATGGACCAACTCCTAGGGAAACTGGCTTTGACACTTCGTTAACAATAGGCTTTCCTGAAAATCCCAGGGAAATATTCTGTGAGCCTGAGAGGGGTGCCCCTGGAACCTCGTCATGACTGATGGTAGTTCTGCTCGCCCCTGTATCAATCAGAAATTTTCTGTCTTTTCCCAATACACGACTATGTACATAGGGACCCTCTTGATCTACAGGAACCTCAATAAGGGGCAAGCCAACCTCCCTCTCTTGGCTGTTTCATGAGTACTGCTGATAATCTGGGTAGTCCGACTGTGCATACTGGTACATTTTGTTGTGTGACATGTTGTGTGGCAGCAATGGGTTGGGGTACAGTTACTGTCTGTTGCGTGTTCTGTGGCGGGTGCGTGTTTTGTGGGACGTTATCCTGTCTAGGAGGACGCGGTCTTTCTTTCGTCTTGCCTGTAGCTATATTGTGTTTCAGGACAGCACATTCATTTATATAGTGGCCTGGCTGTTTACAGTAGTTACAGTTCCCTTTGACAGGTGCCACGCCCTTTTTATGGCCATCGGCTGGAACTGATTGAGCAACTAGTACTTTCATTTTTGTATCTTTCATGCATCTCTTTTCGTGTTCCTGTTCTTCTCTAATTCGATTCTGGTGATACTGTAACATTTGTAACATTTGGGAAGGACTATTTGCTTGCCAGGTACTCTCAACCTTCAGTACTCTATTTTTGATCTGGGGTAAGGAATTCTCTACTAATTTGCTCACAAAAAGATGCGGGTATGATTCACTACTTGTCTTCAGGCCACTATTAATAAGAAAACATTTTTCAAATCTAGAATAAAAATCACTAGTGTCTTCATCTTGTTTCTGTTTGCAGGCTGAAATAGCATCCCAATCTTCCTTTTTAGTAGTCAATAATCTCGGCAAAACCTGTATTAATAGCTCGGGTAATTCTTTAGCTTTATCCCCAAGACCAGTACCAGGGCCTCGGAGTCTGTCTTCGTCTTCTAATTCTGTCCAGTTAATCATTTTCTCTCCCACCTCCCACTCTTTTTCTTTAAGCTTTTCGTAAATGCCTGCTGGTAACAGTACTTTCAACATTTTAATCGTATCAGCGTATGTGTATTCCCCCATGGGGAGCATGTCTTTTAATTCATGGTGGAACCCCCCTGGGTCTTTATCATGACAGGGCAGTAATTTTTTCATTTCCAATAATTCCATTTTCGTCAAGGGTGTGTAAACGTATACTCGTTGAAGCTCACCCGCTCCTGTTCTAACGGGATGAACCTCTCGTAGGGGGTTCTGTCTGTCTATGTGAAAGGTCTTTCTCTCTCGATGCGGGGCAGGAATCAAGTGCGGGGTCAGAAAAGTCAAGTACTTATGTCGTTGATCTAGAATGACATTAATTAATTCGGTACCTAGGCCTCTCCATCTTTCCAGGAGTAAATCGTCCAGTATTTTATACAAGGGACCTGGATCGGAATGCTGACTCTCATACGAGGTGATGAGATGTTGAATCATGTAAATACCAGCTAAACGCTGTTCTTCCGGAGGAAGACTCAAAAATGTTTGCGCTACTATGTCATCTTTATATATGTTAGTATTACAAGCCCATTGAACTGCTGACCGGGCTAGTTCCTGTTCATGCATAGTACAAAGTTCACTACTCCCTACTCGTTTTTTCAGTGCACGTTCAGTAGCTTGGAATAGGTGTTCAAGGGAATATCTTTCTGGTATTGGAGAGAGGGAACGTTTATTGTAATCTAGGCGTATGGGTCTGTCAAACGGTCTTGCCCTACCTACGTAATTCATTTTATTCATTTCCTCTGTTACTACATCATCCTCTTCTGAGACGTCGTCGTCCTCTTTCTCGGCTTGTTTCTCGGCTTGTTCTTTCTTGGGTATATCAAGAATTTCTTTACGAATTTTCCTGTACATGCTTTCTATTTTGTTCTGTGTATCATGTTTACCGACACCTATATTGTCACTCCAAGTCATCATACCTTTAGTTACTTCCTTATCTGGTCTCGTTCCCTGATCAAACAATTAATCAAAAACCTTAAAAGCATACTTTGAATCTCCACCTTTCTATGTGCCATGGCCTCATGTATACTTTCTGGTCTCTCCCCCGTTCTAATGAAGTGGTATATTCTGTCTAAGTGTTCTTTCATGTCCGGTAAAGTGATCAAATAGTCTGCAACGCGTCTTAAACGTACTGAGTATATGAGAATTGTGCCCTCACCTGGTACTGGATCATATATACAATCGGAAAGTGACAGTCTAAGAGATGCTGGTGTCATGGGTTTCGGCGTGCGTTGCAGTGCTATGTCTCGTAATGTTAGTTTTATTTGTGGTGAGGTGTGCGGTGTTTGTGGTATGTCTCCAGAGGGCCCCCCTCCCGATGCCCCTAGATTTGTGTCATCTTGGCTTGAGTCGTCTCTCACTGCAGGTGTTGCGGCTAATGCGGATTGATCTTGTGCTACGGGTTGTGGGCGAAAAGGATTGGTAGGGACGTTGACAGGAGCATTGATCGGGTTGGGAGGAGGAGGAATAGGAAGGTCTTCATTTACATATTCTGGAGCAGCGTCATCTAAATAGGAGGAAAGAAAAATGTCCGCTGCTGTCTGTTTATGATTACGGAGTTTAATCGGGATCAGTGGTGGCGGTAAGTTACTGGGTCCTTCCGGGGTCACTTTAGGTAGGCCCTCGGCGAGGATGGGATACATGCCTTTAATAAGGGCATTTCTTTGTCTATCAATTTGTTCTGCTTTAACCCGTTCACCTTCTTCCTTTAGCTCTTTTTCCTTGGCTTTTTCTGATGCTTCTCTACTTCTTTCTGCTTTGTGGATTTCTTTCTCTGTTCTTCTATGCGCTTCTTTACGCAACAACTCTATGGCATCTTTCTGGGATTGTCTAGCTTTCTTTTTCCACAGTGCTTCCTCTACTCTCATGATGCACTCAGCATCCCATGTCCCTGAGACAGCCATCTATATTTCTCTTCCAAATCCTTCATGTAATCTACCCATAAATCTAAATACAGTATGGCGTGTAGGCCATGTTTTTGGTACATAAAATGTCCAGGAGTGTCCCTAGGCGGGACGGGAACTGCCTCTTCGAGTATCCCTTTCCTGGTCCCTATCTGACGTAATTTCGAAAACAACGGCATGTTTGAACTAGCTTGAACGAAAACACAATAAGCACAATAATAGACTGAAAACAATCATTCATACCACGACATTAAAACATTAGAAACAGATCCTAACTAGTACATAGAAAAACACAATCCTAAAAATCCTAAAATAAACCTTGTTTACTCGATGCACTGCTAGAACAGTACAGTCATACCGGTCTCATAAAGAGACACGTCTTTACCGCATCCACCTGAATGGACACGTCTTTACCGGATCTGTGTACCCAGACCCGTCTTGACCGGGCTCAAATAAATTAACCCGTCTATATGCGTTCCCAACAACAGTACTCACCGGGAAGCAAAACTGAAGGCCTCGGAAACTCGATACTGGACTGGACTGCTACGGCTTCTGGTACTGCTACTGCTGCTGCTGCTGCTGCTGCTGCTGCTGCTGCGCATGCGCCTCGGAACAGGTGGGCCTCGGGATACCTCGGACCTTGCTCTCTCGGCTTGGGCTCTGGTCGGGATGGTCCGCAATCCTCACCGCCTCGTGTGGATGCCTGGTCGCAGTCTCCGTCTCCTCCGTGGGCCTGAGGGAGTTGGCAGGAAGTCCCGCGGAGGTGTACACGATAGGTCCGTCACGGCTATAGAAGGGGTCAGGGGGCTGCGCTTACATCGCCGGCGCGTGGGGAAGGGGACTAGTCCCTATTCGGGCGCCAGAATTATGTGGTACATTAAATATTACCTGGACATAGTTTCTATACATTAATAAAGACTAAGGATAGCTCATAAAAAGAGGCAGAGTCCGTGGTGTCCGAGTCAAAAGGGCTTTATTTCAATGACTCGAGTCAGGGGAGAATCGGGTTCCATCACCACTAAGGTTCAGGAAGGGATATCTGACGTTTTATTCACATAACACATTATATATAGTAAAACCATACAATTGCAATGAATAGAGAAGGCGGAACAAGTGAAAGAGAGAGAGATAAGAACACATGGGCATGAAAGAAGGCGTGTAAGGAGGCGTACACGTAGGTGTGCACATGATGAGTCATAGGTGTGTCATAGGTGGGTGGATGCATAGAGGAGGTCTGCAGGGTCAGCAGAAACTTGTACCCTACATGTGCGCGAAACTGGTCATGACGTGAAATTGACGTGCAACTGGGGAGAGCTGGGGGGGCTGACTTTAGCACTAGTAGAGGAGTCTGGAGTCTGGGATGTCAGAACGACCTGCACCTTTGGCACATCTGATATTTTGTGTTTGGAGGATGTATTGTCTGAAGTAAAGGTCTCTCGAATAAAGGCTGTTCATCACTGAATGCTAGTGTGCGCATATATCTCTTTGTGCATTGCGTGGGGGCCATGGGCCTACTATGGCAACGGGTTCAGTAAATCACTTGCATGGAGACAGGAAGGCTAGGCCCTATGCTCTGCAGGCGGAATATGTTTACCTCTTTCACTAGACTGGAATGTGTTTTTGCGGAGCTGAGCAGATAACTCTATGCAAAATACCGTCTTGGCAGGCAGGCCAGGCCGGGCACCTCTTGGCTGAGCAGGGAGTAAGGGAGAGGTCAGGGATGCATACCTAGACTGTAGCTTTCAGAGTCAGAAAAGAGGCTCGGAGCCTGAATTCAGGGCCTGGCTTGGCTGGGCCACAAAAACGTGTGCTTCTCGACTTTTAAACGTGTACCATGTAAATGCATTGGCAACGTAGGCCTCAGTGCAGAATTAACGTTTCATTCATGGAAGACTTAATAACTGACATGCCAACATTAGATGGAAATGCAGGGGCATTACTATTACAGGCACGGGAAGGGAATTACATGATAACATGGACATACGTGGGGCATAGGTACATGGATAGGGTGCGAGTGGGGGACACACTGGCCACATAAAATTTCTATTTCCTCAGGAGAGGCTCCCTCTCCGGGGCAGGATACGCCGGAGCAGAAACAGGCCGTGAGGGACGGGCCAGCAACATGCAGCAACGTGCGGCGGGACCCCCACCCCGGGGCACCAGCGGTGCTAGTGACGGGCCTCCGGGCCGGGGCCCCCCGCGACGCAGCACCGCGCACCACCCGTCGCCTCACCTCAGGTACAGCACCAGGCAGCAGATGGTTGCAAAGTAGTTCAGAGAAATTTTCAAAAGTTCCAAGGACCGGACTCAACCACCCTCGGCAGTCCGTTGTTGTTCACTTTGGACCCGGGTAGACCAGCATTCGAGACCCCGGCTTCCAGTCTGGGTTAGGCTCAAAACATTTTCGATGTTACTTCACACCAGAACATCAGAAAAGTTCCGCGATCACACCATCGGGATGCAGACTAGTTCACCCACACAAATCCGGGGCAGGAGATCAGGATATTTGACAGAATAAGCGAGCGTAGGACGGGGGTCAGCGGAGCTGGGAGACTATGCGGCCATCTTGGTTGGTGTTGTAGCTCCTCCCCCAGGTCTGTGTTTTTTCAGCATGCTGATGGGACTCGTGTCTCGGAATACCAGTTACGCATGGTGCTTCGTAAGGCTTTGCGGAGTATCGGTTTAGATGGGGCTCTGTATGGTACTCATTCTGTTAGGTTTGGGGAGGCAACCAAAGCACACAATCAGGGTTGGTCTAGGCAGGACATCATGCGCTTGGGGCGTTGGTCTTCTAATTGTGTTCAGCGCTATGTGAGAAGTGATGGGGGGATGCGCTTGCGTCATCCGCTTTGCCATGAGTCTGATACTGTTTTTCTCGTTTCAGGTTCTGTGGCTGGCCCTTTGGGCGATTGAAATGACCATCTGGATTGTTGGGCTTTCTTTCGTTAAATGGGCTCATGTTCAAGCATATCGTAGTTATTTTGGGTCGTTTCTGGGTTTTAATGAGCATTTATTTGAAGTTGTTTGGAAGGGGAAAGGAGGGATGCTATGGAAGGAGCTGATTCCTGCGCTCAACTCGTGGTTGGTTGGGGGCCAGTGCCCAGATGTATTGTTAATTCATTTGGGCGAGAACGATTTGTGTGGGGTGAAAGGAGTAGTGTTGTTAAGAGCTATGAAAAGAGAGCTTTTAATTTTGAGGAAACAGTGGGCAGGGTGCCATGTTTTGTGGACGGAGCTGGTTCCTCGTAGGGTTTGGAGAGGGGCAGTCAAACCTAAGGCAATTGATAGGGCACGCAAGAAGATAAACTTGGAAATCTCTAGATTTTGCAGAGGTATAGGCTTTGGTAGAGTGATTCACAGTGCCATCAGTTTTGATGCGTTTTTTAGTTTTTTAGAAGTGACGGTGTCCATTCATCCAGGATGGGTATGGATTTATATCTTTTGGAGCTGAGAGAAGGACCATCTAGGTGTTTGAAAGCACAGGAATTTGCCAGTTAGGATGTTACTATTTCATTTCTTCTTTCTTGGTTGGGGGGCAGAAAGAGGCGGGAGGCGTAATTGCCTCCCCCTGCTTTCTGGGTGGGGGGGGGGGGTCAGTGGTGATGTTGCCAGGATTGGCAGGATTGTGGTTGTTCATTTGCTTGGTTGGGTCATTGGCAGGGTTAGTTTGGCAGGCTAAGAAGTGGGGGTGGTTCCATAGGTTGGGGGACTAAGATTTGTTAAGGGGCAAGCAGGGGAGTTTTGTTAATGGTTTGGGGGATTTTTTAAGTTTAAACGATTATGCAGGTATTTGCAGTGTTTGTATTTTGTAATGATGTCCTGTATGGGTGGGGGGTGGATCAATGACGTTTAGGGGTGGGGGCGGGGATCAGAGGTTAAGGAAGTGCGTTATTTAGTGAGGTTTCGTTTTGTAAGGGGTTTGCCTAGGTTATCATTTGTTAATGTGTACCTGTTTCAATAAAGCTGCCTTTTTCACACAAAAAACTGGTTGTGGTCTGCTCACCCCCCACCCCTCCCTTCCAAGGGAGTATTGGGGGGGCAGCCGGCCGAAGGGAGGTCCCACCCAAGGGCAGTTTGGGAGGGGCGGGGGGGGGTTTGTTGTAGCTGCCTCAGGCGTTTTATGGTTTTGGGCTTGTTTTGGTAGAAGCCCAAGGAGCCCAATCATTAAGGCATGCGGCTCCGCCCCCCGGACGCCATTTTAGCTCTCGGTGACCTGGTGGGACTGGGCTATAGTGTAATTTTTTCACCCTCCCTCCCCGTTTTTCAGGTTTTTTCCTGTTACAGCGGTTTCTCGTTTTTTTACCTTTTTATTCCTAGGGTGTTTTTTGTTGGAACAGGTGTTCATGGGTTTTTGGATAATGTATTGTCGCTTGGAACAGGTGCGGTGCGGGGGTCAGTGGTGATGTTGCCAGGATTGGCAGGATTGTGGTTGTTCATTTGCTTGGTTGGGTCATTGGCAGGGTGGGTTGGGCAGGCTAAGTTGTGGGGGTGGTTCCATAGGTTGGGGGACCAAGATTTGTTAAGTGGCAAGCAAGGGAGTTTTGTTAATGGTTTGGGGGATTTGTTAAGTTTAAACAATTATGCAGGGATTTGCAGTGTTTGTATTTTGTAACAATGTAATGTATGGGTGGCGGGTGGGTCAATGACATTTAGGGGTGGGGCGGGGATCAGGGGTTAGGGAAGTGCGTTATTTAGTGAGGTCTCGTTTTGTAAGTCGTTTGCCGAGGTTATAATTTGTTAATGTGCACCTGTTTCAATAAAGTGGCCTTTTTCACACACAAAACTGGTTGGGGTCTGCTCACCCCCCCACCCCTACCTCCCAATGTGGCAGCATGAATACAGGCGATGCGGCCCACCACCCATGAGCAGCCCAAGGCTCAATTTTGGCTGCCTCCGCTATGCTGCCTCGGTTGCTCAACCCACTGATGACCCAGGCTTGGCACAAGCTTGAACGCTGCACTTCCTACATTATTTGCCGACAGGATCTGCTCTGTATCCGTCCAGCTTCACTTTCGGGTCTCACTGCATTGATATGGAGCCCTGGAATCTCGGCAGATGATGCAGATTTTTAGCCAGTTTTGAGCCCGGACCACACAAGCTTCACGAGCCTCACTTATGTGCGGCCATCTTGGTTGCGTGCCTCCTAGCGCCCCTGCTGCTTAAAGTCTCTTATTCAGTGAAAAATGTATCGCAAAAATATCCAAGCACATAAACACCTTAACGTTAATTGACAAAGCGCAAATTGCTTTGAGAAATGTTATCAGGTAAGCTATTTTTTTTTGTCCTCATTTGCCGTATCCTCATTCCAAGAAATATCCAACCACCTTAATGTCCTTGAGAAAAAGATCAGAATATGATCACATTCTACACCCGAACAGACATATCGAATTGGCGGGAGGTACTTTCAGGAAGATCTTACTCCATCAAGGCCTATTTCAGCCTGTTGGCCCTGGATTCGTGTTTGTTGTGGTCCGGCAGACCCCCATCTGGACCATGGAGTGTAGGGGCATAATCATCGGACCTGGGGGAAAAAAAACACACAAAAAAAAAACCCCGGAAGCCCGAATAGCTTTTCATCTCCACTTAACTAAGAGGTTCCAAAAGGCAAGGCTCCGAGAGCTACCAGATCTAGCTGTGTCCACCCTTGATGTTTCGTAAAGGGATGACAGCCAATCTGCATGGGTTGGTGGTTTAGGATCGACCCAGTATTTGCATATTTGCCGTCGTGCCAGGAGAATTGCGTAGAACAAAAAGGTCCTTTCCAACCCCATGATGTTAGCATCCAGACCAAATATAGTTAGTGCCAAGCTGAGGGAAATCTGAGTTTTAAGGATTGACTCCAGAGTAGTCTTAACTTCTTTCCAATACGGAATGATAATGGGGCAGTCCCAAAACATATGGATATCGGATGCTGCTGGGAGGAGGCACTTGTTACAGCATTTTCCTGGCTGAAATTTAGAGAGTCTTTGGGGGAGAGATATGCTCGATGCACAGTAAACAGGTGGTTACGTCTTAACCATGCTGGCTTGACGGCTTTGTATAAGAGACTAAAAGATCTAAGCCATAAATCCTCACCCTGTGCGCCCACTTCACTTCCCCACAATTCAGACGGGAGATTGAATTCACCATCTGCCACCTCTATGATGGACCAGTACCAAAATGCCACCTCTTTACATCCCATTTGCCTTTTTACTAGATGTTTTTCTAGAGAACTGTACCTCCCAACTTGAGGATTTTTCCTTGACTGCTCCCGAGACCAGCTGACCAATTGCATGTATTTGAATCTAGATAGGGCTGGGCCGACGCGCTCGGGGAGCAACTCCCACTCTACTAAAGAACCTCCTGCCACCAACTCTCCCCATCTTAAAACCCCTGCCTCTAGTAAAGGAACTGCTAGGCTATTTTTTAGACAGGGGGGAGTCCCGGGGAATCCCAAATTGGGGCAAATTTGGAAAAGTACGCCAACCCAACCCTAGCTTTTATTTGAGCCCATTCTCGGGCCAACGATTGTAAAATCTTTAGTCTCACCTTTTTAAAGAATCTCTGGTGACCAAACTTAAACAAAAAAACATCAAGTGGAAGGTTAGCCCCAGTTAACATGGCCTTAAACATTTCCCCATTTGAGTTATCTTCGGGGATCTTCAGCAACATCCTGGAGTGGGACATCTAAAATGCCCAAGCATAATATTTTAAGTCTGGCAAAGTAAGCCCTCCCTTCTCCCTCCTCCTCCTTAATTTTTTCCATGCCAGCCTTACTGTTTTAAAACTCCAAATAAAAGAACTAATTTCCTGCTGACATTTATGGAGCTGTTTGGGATCAAATGCTATTGGAATGGAATTTAAAATAAAGGTAAATTTAGGAAGGATAGCCATTTCACTAGGTTTGTTTTCCCAAACACCGTCAGGGGGAAAAAGGACCAGGCTCTCAGTAGTACCTTAGACTCACGAAAGACCCGGTCTAAGTTGGTCTGGGCCAGCTTACCGATGTCGTGGGTGATTTGGACTCCCAGGTAGCGAATTGAGGGGGTTACTGGAAGATGTAAGTTGTCAATATTCCAGGTAATAAGCTCAGTTTCCCCCGCATTAATTTCATACCCGGAGACCCGCCCAATTTCCCCCGCCCTCCTTATGACCACAGGGAAGGCCTGGACAGGGTCTGTGGTGTAGATGAGAATGTCGTCAGCGTATAGTCCGACCTTCTTCTCGCAACCGCAGAATGTAAAAGGCAGGATGTTGCATTCGTCACTCAGGATCTGGACTAAGGGTTCGACATAGATGTTGAATAAAAGGGGGGAGAGCGGACAGCCCTGTCTAGTGCCCCTCATGATTTGAAATGACTCAGTGTGGGTACCATTCACCAGAAGGCTGGCCCTGGGATTTCTGTATAGAAGGTTGATTGCTCGACAAAACTTTGCCCCGAGTTGAAATTTCTTCATTGCCGCATCCAGATAGGGCCAGTTGACCCTATCAAATGCTTTAGTAGCATCTAGGGTCAAAGGGAGGGCGAAGGTTGAGGCGATATCAATCGCACCTATCAGGTCATAAGTTAGGTCTACTAACTGGTGCCCCCGAATAAAGCCCTTTTGATCATGATGGATAATCGTGAAGATCTCACTCCCTAGCTGTGTCGACAAAATAGCGGCAAAGATCTTATAGTCATTGTTTAGGAGCGAGATCGGCCGATGGGACCCACAGTCGACCGGGTCCTTACCTGGTTTTAGGATCAGAGCGATATTTGCCTCACCCCATGACTCTGGTGGCAGCGCTCCATTCAATAGGATGTTATTGAACAGGCCAGTCAAGACAGGGACAATAGCTAGACCGAGAGCGCGGTAGAGCTCGCCCAGGATACCATCTGGCCCAGCGGCCTTCCCCCGCTTCAGTCGTTTGATGGCGTTACTAACTTCTGCCTCTGTTATTTCCTTATCTAGGCGATCGCTCTTTTCTAAGGTAAGCGCAGGGAGACCAGCCTTATCTAACCACGCCTCTCTGGCCAATGGGTCCACTATAGTTTTTTCTTTATAGATATTTTGGAAGAACTCCTGGAAGGCTTTTCCTATGTCTGTATTTGAGGTCCTAAGTGTGACTTCCCCCTCTCCTCTTACTTCCCTGATATAATTTTTAGCCTGATCTGATTTAATTTTCCAGGCTAAAACTTTACCTGCAGCCTCTCCGTATTCAAAGTGTGAGAGCTTGCTAGCCTCCCACCTCTTTGCCACCCTTCCCTGTAATATGCTGTCCAGTTTTACTTTTAGGTCCTTTCGTCTCTCTTGGTCTGCTAAGGGTATGGTATCAGGGCCTAGTTTCAAGTCTAGTAGTGACAGCTCCCGCTCTATGCTTAATATCTCTTCTCTATATTGCTTCCTTCTGTATGAGGCTCGATTGGTGATACACCCTCTTAAATAGGCCTTAAACGCCTCCCACACAATAGCCAATGAGGCCGAGTTTAGATTACAATCTAGGAATGAGATAGACTCTCCTATAAGGAAGTCTGTCTCTTCTTCCTCCAGCAGAATAGTCCGGTCAAAAGACCAAGAGGTGTGTTTAGTCTGCTGATCCATTGTTAATGAGAAGAGAATAGCTGAGTGGTCGGACAGGTGGGAGGGAAGATAAACCAAATCCTTCAGGAGATCCTTAAGAATATAACTAAAAAGAGCATAATCGATGCGAGATTTGTGCTTGTATTTGAGGTTGATAAAAGACACCCCCAATGTAGTACCTGCTCTCTCCCTCCAGAAGTCCGCTAACCCCAAGTTTGCCATGCATGTTGTAAGGATTGCCCTAGATTTAACGTGAGTCTGTGCCCTGGAGTTTGGCGATTTAACCAATTTAGGATTTAGGACTAAGTTAAAATCTCATCCATATTACAGGGTTTCGAGAGGTAACCAAATAACTCTGAATTATATTAAGGTAGGAAGGGTCATCGTGGTTGGGACCATAATATCCGACCAAAGTGAAAGCCCTCCTGTCTAACAGAACATTGGCTAATAGCCATCTTCTGCTGGGGTTCTCCCTATAGTTGATGACTTGAGCCTTGGCCTGTTTTTTAAAAATAAAAAGGATACACGGATGCTGGCATTGTGATCCGTACAGAGAAATTGATCCACCCATTTCAAATTTTTCATCATTTCCTTGACCTCTTGTTTTAATGAGTGTGTCTCCTGGATGACAATGACCGGGGGAGTCTCTTAGGTATTGCAAGATTTTGTGTCTCCTACCCCAACCACGCAGGCCATTGACATTCCAGGATAAGACCTGTAATCCCTCATTTTTTTTTCTGACCCCTTCTCCCTCTCCTGCCCATCAATCTTAAAGGGAACCAAGATTGACCACTCTTGACCTGGATAACGTTACACTTGCAGCAGTTTAGGTGGATGCTGGTATATAAAGAGAAAAAGAAAAAGAGAACCGGCTTATGAGGACTTTTTAATGCTTTTACTCCACTCCCATTCCCCACCCTGGAAAACCCCCCCATACTTAGCCTGTCCAGATGGATTGCCAGATGACGTCTCTAACGTGACTCTGACCTAGTCCTGTCTACTTTAAAAGAGAGATTTTATGACCGGCCAGCGTATTTACGTATATATATTTCGCCCCATGAGACGGGTGAATAAAAGATTACCCCCCCCATACTGTGTCAAAGTGAAGTTTCAAAAAGAAAGATTTATTTCTTACGTGAAGTGTAACCGTTTTTTTCTTTTTTTATTATCCTGTAACCGTTTTTTTGCTTTTATACTTTGATTCGTCTTTTTTTTTCTCCCTTGTTCTTTTTTTCCTTATTATTTATTCCCCCTCTCTCATTCCCTACTATATATATATATATATATATATATATATATATATATATATATATATATATATATATATTTTCCTTTATTAGTCTTTTTTTCATTTTCCTCATTTTTCTTCCCCAAGACTTTCTGTTTTCTAAAATCTAATTTTCCAAGTAGTTATTCCCTTATATTTGAATGTTTACGTATATTAGTCCAGTATTTTAATTGATACTTGATATTAAAGTCATATATACCTTACTCTCCAACATACAATACACAGTTTGGGACGGAAATAATGGGCGGGAAAAAATAGTGGGGTACCTAAATAGAGGTTTGGCTAGCGCGGAGGCAATCTAAATACCTCCTGTGTGTGATTATTAATGGTAGCTAGGAGCTCATCAGCATCCAGGGGCGAGCGGATATTGTACATTTTATTAGGTAACCTATTTTTGTTGGACTGTTAGAAGAGTAGCCCTTTCTGCCAGCTTTTATGCATATGAAAATAGGACCCAATAATTCAACTATGACTACAATAGATAATATGACTATCTGTCTCACAGACCTCCCTTCTTCCCACAGAGAACAAGAGGATTCTATCTAGGGTCGTACAGAGGACAAACAAGAGTTAATCTAAACTCTGGTAGGTGTTACCTACAACCTTTGTTATGGTGGGATAAATTGAGCTTTTTTCAAGCAAATTGGCTTTCTGTTTCAACAGATCTAAATGTTTGAGACATTAAAAGACATCACATTGTCTTCAGCACTCCAATCTAGTCTTTTTTTCTGTACTTATCTTTCACCAAAAGATCACACTTTAATTCATCAGGAAATATGGAATCTCCGAGGCAAGAGTGATTGCACACATTAATCTAGATTGTTCTAGGTTCGTGAGCAGCATCTTTCTGGTGAAGAAAAAGAAAAAAAAGTTATGATCAGTCATAAACGTATGACATTTCTAGATGTTTGTTATGTACCATCATTTCAAGATGGAGACTATCATCCATCTCAGAAATTCTCTACAACCTCAAGACTCGTTGCTCCTTTTAGACCTCAACAATCCATACTTGTCTGTTCCAGTATGTCTTACTGGAGCCCCTTGCTGAACAATGGCAAGAATTTCCTGCTCTGTAAATATAAAATATATAATTGTCTAAGCCTAATCGCTGTTAAAATGTAATCCTGAGTGAATTTGCTGTTTGTAAATGAATTTATAACTCTAACCATATGTAGTAGACCTTTGTACTTACTACCACTCCCATGTGATTTTAGAGTTTATCTGTTTGTATCTCTTCCTTGAGTGACTTTACATTTTGTACATTTGCAATTTGTCCCTCCTTTCACTCCACTTGTATATTTGCTATTTTGTTTTTATTTTCTGTTTGTATCACTTATCATGTAATCCAAAGTCCTTATGTAACGCAACTGGTTCTTTTGTAAAACGCTCTGACACCTTTGGGTAATGTTCACGCTATATAAAATCGCATTAAATAAAGAAATTAAATAAAAATCATAATCTGATTCATGATTTTAGAATGTAGGGGGCCCACTGCGGCCAATACTGGACTTAAGGCGTATGGTCTCAGAAGGAGACCACAATGCATATCAATTGGTTAGAGTTGCTTCCCGGCTCCTCCTCAATTGAAACATTTGCAAAAGATTGGTATCCTTCTTGGAATGGACAGTCTAACTACATTAAAATATATCAATTGGCTAGGAGGGACCTGATCAAGAATTTTAGCACAACTGGCAAACAGTTCTGGGAGTATTGTTTCCTTCATCACTTTTCAGTTGATGTGGAATACGGTCCAGGAAATCTGAACTCAGTGACGGACTGGTATTCCCATTGCCTGAGAGATTTTAGCAACTGACATCTGTATGCTCTCATTTTCCAGAGTCTCCATACATTTTGGGGCCATCGTCAATAATCAAGACTGAACTCTCATCTCATTATTGTACAGTTGGAGAATACATCCAGCATCTGCGGGAAAAGAGGTGCTTCTTTATCTTTGGCAGCAGGGCCTCCCTTATGCATTTCCACCATTCCTAATGATCTCCTGTTCCCTTTCCAAAATCAGAGGAGACGTGGGCCAACTGGAAGTAACTTCAATTGAGTCTAGTGTGTAGTAACAAACTCATGCATGCTCATTTCACAATCTGGTACTTTCAGGCAAACTCAAGTTGGTCAGCCTCAGGTCTTTCGGAGGAGTCTATCTATGTAATGTATTTTGTAAAGCGCACAGCTGCCCCAACGGGACGTCCCGGCGCTGTATAACGCTGTGGAACCCTTCCTGGCTCTCCCTGTGAGTTGCCCCTCCTAGGCACCCCCAAGGTGAAGCCAGGCATCCCAGTGTTATAGGGGCCATTGCGGAGATTAAGCAAGCTATTGCCCAGAGTTGCAGCGTGGGACCCATGATTAGAGTAGGCGGCGAGGCGAGAATTATCGAGTCCGCGGACATTGAGCCCAGACCACAGGGTCCCAAGTACAAAAATGTTTACAAATAGACTTGGGCTTCATGGTCACACTGGTATCTGAAAAAAGGTAATTCTCGCATTACAGCGTTGTCTCACTGGTGGCTAATTTCCTGAGGGGCTTATTTACAAGTCCCTTGTGCCGCAGGTACGCCATTTTTTCCCATGTTAAAACCAGCGGAGCAAGGGCCTTGTAAATAAGCCCCTGAGTGTTTAGTCTCATCGGGTAAATACTAGAGAACTTTCCATACACACAGATCAACCATTTCTTTACAACATGACTACATGCATACAAGGCCAACAGGTGAGCATCCTCTAATTCATCCGCTTTTATAAGAAATTAGGATACATATTTTTCCTTCTCCAAAATACCAGTGTTTTATTGGATGTTAAATTCGTTTTAAATTTTCTCAATGCCTGGCCTGATTATTCTTCGCTCTTTCTGAAACCGTTATCCGCGAAAATAACTGTTATTGTGCTTAATAGCCTTCGGGTTTGCATTGGACGTCAGAGCTATGAACTTATTGACTAGTAAGATTTGCATTTAGGAGTTTTCTTTCAATTTCCATACAAACTAAAACTGGTACCTCTTGTGTGGAATACCCTCTCTTTCCTGATCAAGCAAAGCTCGGTGCAGTTCACTGCATTTAAACATATAGAGATGGCCCGTCAGTTCTCAGAACGTCTGCTCCTCAAGCCTGCTCCTCGGCTCCTTATCTCTTCCAGAAAGCCACATCTGCTGGCATCTTTCAATTACATGCATACAATTCTTGATTAACACCAGATCAGGTAAGAGAAGCAAGAACGTAAGATTTCGATCTCCATTCCTATCACCAATCCATCCAGCTTCCCTTTTCATGCCTTCCCATTTCCTCATGTTCACTCACACAATCGATTATTGAAGGACTCACCTAAGAAGCCCATCTACAATTTAGCCATTTTAGCATCCAATTGGTAAATATGCATCCCAAAAGGCGCCATATTGAACATGCTGTGTAGCCATGTGGCATGAGAAGGGATCTTTCATGTCCACAGCAGTCTCAAGAGCCCTGTTTTAGGTACTGCCAAGGAAGTAGAAAACCATCATTTTCATTGGTGGGTAATCTTGGTTGTCATTCATATAAAGAGTAAAATTGTAGTTCGGCTGGATACATCTCCACTACTCTTTTCAGGTTTTAGAAGATTTGTGAGTAGAACTTCTCTGTTTTTGACATTCCCAACTTAAGGGTACTACATTGCTATTGGGTTAGTTGCATCTCCAACACAATGAAGATGGAATCAGCCCTTCCATTAGCAACTTTACTGGGTACCAGTGCCATCGAGTATGATTGTGAAATAACCTAGTGATTTACGTGGGTATTAATTGTGATCTAAAAGATGGCCAACTCATTCCTCACCTAAAAATGATTGACAACTAGTTTTCACAGTGTTATCCCGAAATAGCAATCAGAGGTGCTTTTTGGCTTTAGCCATTTTCAATCAGGATGTATTCATCTACCAAGACCCTCACCTGTGTATCAAGTACATCAATAAGGCATGAAAGAGCTGAGACAGGATCATAAAATCAAAGCTGGTCCGAACCAGGCCCCAAAAATACATTTGGCCCAGGGCCCCCAAAATCCTTAAAATGTCCCTGAAAGTTTCTCTTAAAATTACACAGGCAGGTGCGCAAAATGCCAACCAGCCATGTGCTGTTTAAACAAATTGATTGTCTTGACACTAAATAGTATGTATTCAGGGCCGGCTTTGGTGCTGGTGGCGCCGGGTGCGAGAATCATTTTTGAGGCCCCCGCACCCCATGACTGCCTCCTCGGATTCTTTCAGTACCACCAGGCATATGTGCCATTCATAAGTTATTGCTAAACACAGCGCCTCCCCATGAGGTTGGCGCCGCCTCCATAGGTCAGCGCCCAGTGCGGCCGCACCTGTTGCACTGCCCTAAAGCCGGCCCTGTATTTATTCATTTGTAATGTGACTTTTCTGTCTTTGCTCCCTTTTATTATCAGTCATGGATCATTCAGGCAGCTCAAGAAAACATTTAAAAGTTATTTCTATTTATGTTTGCTGTTCAAAGTATGCACAGACAAGTGCTGAAAATACAGCTTTAGGTGACTGCTTATTTTTATACCATCCGTGACATCAAAATAATGAGCTGGCAACCATAATCATAAGACTGGAAGTTTATTGAGGGAGGAGCACATTATTTCCTTCCACCACCCTGACCCCTGGTTACAGCCATAATAGCAACAGTTTAACACATTTGAAACCATACACTGCCGTCAATAACATGCTGAGTTATTTCAAGTGTCTGGAATTGCACCTTGCATTCAGACAACTAGCTCCTCATTCTCCCTTCACTTTCACCCTTCACCCTCACCCTGCACTCACACTGATCCTGATACACTCACACCATTCACCTACTTACCCTCACCTCACAGTGATCGCTCTGCACTCACAGCGATCACAATGCGCTCACACTGATCACAATGCACTCACATCATTCACCCCGCTCACCCTGCACTCACACTGATCACCACGCACTCACACAATTCACCCAATTACCCTCAACTCACAGTGATCACTCTGCACTCACAATGCACTTGCGCTGTTCACCCTGTACCTCACCCTGCAGTCACACAGGCACACTACTTAACCTGCACTCGTGACACTTCACTCACCTCTCCCCCTCACTGCTCAATCTGCAATCTCACTCAAATAAGCTCACCACTAACCATACATTCATTCATTCCACTCTGCACTAACATGTGCACCCAAATTCATATGGTCACCTCACTCACCCCTGTACACAAGTATGGGCATGTCCTGCCCCATCAAGGTTTTCCTCCTAAATTACAAAAGGAGACATCTAAATGCACAGCAATCATAGAAACATAGAAACAGTTAGTTTTTGCCCTGATGGCCTGGAATAATTCCTAAACAAATTCTTGCAAATACTGTTTTGCTTAATTTATTTTTTCATCTGATTGTTATGAGGGAGTCTATTACTATTTGCAGAGAAATGTGTTTGTTTTATGCAACAACCATAAAAAAGTTAACTATAAAAAAGTTAGATCCAAGCGGGTCCTCACATATGAGAAATTGGAGGATATAACAGATATTATTCACTGTAAAATTAGTGGGCTGCTGCTTTGTTACAACAGTGAAAACACATCACTATCTCTCAATATTAGATGTAAATGCTTTTAGAATTTCTGTGCACCGTTAGTAGCCTGGCTAAAGGGGGGTATGGCAGAGCTGAAAGTAAACCATTTAAACTCAAATCTGTACTGAACAGGGGCCCCCAAAATAGTTTTGGCCCAGGGCACACAAAATCCCTAACATGTCCATGCCATCACAAAGTCTGTCAGACAACATTGCTCTGAAGTAAAATATACAACATCATTAATTTATTATTAGTTTTATTTTTTAAACATAAGCCCGACGAGTCCTAAACCCCCATTGCTTCAAGCAAGCAACTTATCGTACCACTAAGGAATTCTCAATTAGGTGTTCATTCAGCGCCCTCTCTGCGGACTTTCAACTGTCTACGGATCCATAACTGGTTGGTGGGCAATTATCCCATTATAATGCTGCCTAAGACGTGTGTGAATGATTTCTAGAGAAGATTTGTTTCTCGTGTATCAGCTCTGAGCTGGGGAGTGCTCGAAAAATCTGAAAGCCCTGTCTCCCTTACTGTCCCTGTCTTGGCTGAAAATGTCTGAAAAATATTCAGCTTTGAGAGAAACTGCTATTAAACTCTCTTGCCTTTCAGCTCATCCTATTTATGTGAGATTGGGTTCTCAGCACTTGCAATATTAAAGGCTAAGTACCGTTCAAGACTGGATGTGGAGCACAACCTGAGGATGGCAGCAGCAAAAATCCATCCACAGATTGACCGTCTCTAAAAAACAGGCACACCTGTCACATTTATGTTGGTGGTGTTATTATCAATCTATGTCATAAAAACAAGAATGCACATTTTATCTTGGAAAGTGGTGTTTTGATCTGTGTAATAAGCCTCTGTAATTTCACCACACCCACTCACAAACCTGCAGTTTACTAAACACTCTTATTGTATTGAACATTAAATATGCGTGTGGGGGTCCATTCCAGAAATTTCCGTCAGGTGGTGGGGGGCCCAACATCTGAAAAAATTCAGCTGGGGGGGCTCAGCCTACAAAAGTTTGAAGACCTCCGGTCTAGACCATGGGTACTCACAAACTTTCTCTTGGGGGCCAAATTTATAGTGTAGTTTGTGGCTGAGGGCCGCTCCAATGGGGGCGGGGTCAGTGGGGGGCTAGACAAAAAAAAAATTGTGACCATGAGGTTGATCATAGGCCCCTGCAGCGGATGCGTTAGTCCACTGAGCCACCAGACCCGGCATACACACATCTATCTCTCTCCCTATCTCTTTATCTATCTATCTATCTATCTATCTATCTATCTATCTATCTATCTCTATCTATCTCTCTCTATCTCTGTCTGACTGTCCCTGTCTCGCTCTGTCTGTCCCTGTCTCGCTCTGTCTGTCCCTGTCTCGCTCTGTCTGTCCCTGTCTCTCCCTGTCTGTCCCTGTCTCTCTCTGTCTGTCCATGTCTCTCTCAGTCCCTGTCTCTCTGTCCCTGTCCATGTCTCTCTCTGTCTGTCTGGCTGTCTGTCTGTCTGTCTCTATCTCTATATGTCTCTATCTGTCTCTGTCTGTCTCTGTCTGTCTCTGTCTGTCTGTCTCTGTCTGTCTCTGTCTTTCGGTTTCTGTCTGTCTATCTCTGTCTGTCTGTCTGTCTCTGTCTGTCTCTCTCTGTCTCTGTCTGTCTCTCTCTGTCTCTGTGTGTGTGTCTCTCTCTCTGTCTGTCTCTGTCTCTCTCTGTCTGTCTCTCTGTCTGTCTCTCTCTGTCTCTATCTGTCTGTTTCTATCTCTGCCTCTATCTGTTTCTGTCTCTATCGCTGTCTGTCTCTGTCTGTCTCCATCTGTCTCCATCTCCATCTTTCACTGTCTCTATCTGTCTGTTTCTATCTCTGCCTCTAGCTCTTTCTGTCTCTATCTGTTTCTGTTTGTGTCTATGTCTCTGTCTCTATCTGTCTGTCTCTATCTCTGCCTCTATCTGTTTCTGTCTCTATTTCTGCCTCTATCTGTCGCTGTCTCTATCTGTTTCAGTCTCTATCTGTTTCTGTCTCTGTTTCTGTCTCCATCTGTTTCTGTCTCTATCTGCCTGCATATGTCTGTCTGTCTCTGCCCCTCTCTGTCTGTCTGTCTGTCTGACTCTGTCTGTCAGTCTCTGGCTCTGTCTGTCTATGTCGCTGTCTCTCAGTCTCTCTCTCTGTCTGTCTCTCTCCGTCTGCCTCTGTCTCTATCTGTTTTTGTCTCTGTCTCTATCTGTCTGTCTCTATTGGTCTGTCTCTATCTCTGCCTCTATCTGTTTTGGTCTCTGTCTCTATTTGCCTGCCTCTATCTCTGCTTCTATCTGTATTTGCCTCTATCTGTCTCTGTCCAAACAGGAAGCTTACCAAAAGGCCCTTTAAAAGTTAGCTGTGAAAGCTCTTACAGCTGAGTTTAAAGGGCATTTTGGGAAGCTTTCCGACAGTGCCCTGAGGCCACAGAGGTCGACAGTAAACACAGAAGATGGCCGCAGGAGCATGCATAGTGAATACCTATTTAATACGAATACTCCTGCTGTCATCTTCTGTGTTTACTGCCTGCCTTACTGGAAACATAGAAAGGCAAGGTCCGTGGGCTGCCAATGAAGGCCTGCCAGGCTTTTGGCGGCATACGGGCCGTACTATGAGTACCACGGGTCTAGACCCTTGAGAACCTCTAGTCTAAACTCATTATTGGAGGAAGATATCAAATCACTCCCACTATCATACAACCCGCTTCACCATGAGAGAACTGACAATCAGAGTCGTATCCAACCTAGCTCTGCAAACCCCCACGGAGAAGTTAAACCAAACCACAGAATGATAAATAAACATAACCTGAAGAGAGCTACACCTACCCAGACTTCTAAGGACATCCCTAAATCCTTTCTTAAATGCATTCTTCTCAATTGTAGATTGGCTATAAAACTTCGGGACAAAAGGTAAGTTTTACAGATAAATCAGAGGAGGTAGCACAATAGTATATAAGTAAGCCCATCCATATCCAAACATATTCAACCATTTGCAAACCTATCCATCATTTATCCTTCCATCCATCATTTCACTCATACATGACTCTATCTACCCTTTCACTCATCCATCCATTATCCATCCATCTAACCTTTCACCCTATCCATCCGTACACGCATACACCACTCTTCCACCCATCCATCCATTCACTCATCCATCTAGCCACCCTTTCACTTACCTATCCATCCACCCAGTCACTCATCCTTCCACCCATTCTCCCTTTCAGTCATCCATACATCCATCCTCCCTTTCTCTCTCCATCGACCCTTTCACTTAGCCATACTTCTTTCCATCCGTCCACTCACCCATCTATCTACTCATCCACTCATGAATCCATCCATTGACCTATCACTCATCCATCTTTTCACTCATCCATCCATCCTTTCTCTCATCTATCCACCCTTTCAATCCTCACTCGTCTATCCATCCTTTTGTCCATGTACCTTCCCTTTCACTCACTCATCCATCCCTACATCCACCCTTTCATTCATCTGTCCATCCATTCACTCTTTCACTTATCTATTCATCAATCTATCCACTCTTTCACTCATTCATCCACCCTTTTACCAATCCATCTACCCTTCTACCCATACAGCCATCGATTTACCTTTTTTCTCATCCATCCTTTCGCTCACTGATCCATCCATCCATCCATCCATCCATACTTTCACTCATTATCCATCCATTCACTCTTTCATTCATCTATTCACCCTTTCACTAATCCATCCAGCCATCCACCCATCCCTTCACTTACTCACTACCCACCTTTTCATATTAAATATGAGCTGAGCCTTTGTCTGCAGAGTTGCAGACAGAAGAGGCCCACAGAAAATGTCACCCTTGCTGTAGTTCTCAATTAAGGGGTGAGTGTGGGTAGGGTTCACTTTGCCCCTGGACATAGGAAATCTGAAAAAGTGGAAGTCATGAGTCATGCATAATTCAGTGTCAGGACGTGAGGTGACTGTGACATGGCGTTGTTTCCAGGGCTTCAAGTGGGTTTAAAAAACTGGGGGGTCTCTCTAAAAGGGGTGTTTAATGCAATTAAGGGCGTGGCTTAAAACACCTAAGCTAAAAATCTGTACTTATTATACCGCCCAGCTGGTAGTTTGCTTCTTCTTTCATTGTCTCCAGAGATATAACACAACAAGTAACGTTACACCTACAACAAGCCAGAACTATTGGCTTTGTCAATGGTTGCTAGTTGCATAAATAAACAAACAGCAGCCGTGGCTTTGTTGAATATAATATTGAAACTGCATTAGTTCTAAAATGATGAGACTGTTAAAGAACTCTAGCCCCTTCTTTTTAACTTCTTTCACCGCCTTCTTTTGATAAACTGGATTCTCACGTAGCAACATTGGCGGTTTTTTAACATTTCTTCCATTTTACAGAATGCCCTACCTTAGACCGAGGTAGGAGGAGGCCCAGCACATACTTTAACAACCCAGACTGGCCCATTGTTATTCTGTATGTGGCAATCAATCGCATACAGAATGACAATCGGCAGGGTGGGGCTGCTCCTGTGTTCCGAGGATGAGTGCAAGTCAGCCCCATCAAAGAGTTGAGGCTTCATACAGGGGAACAGGGCTGTTCCCTGCAATACCCAAATTTATGGACAAAAGGCATTCGTAAAAGGAATCATCACTGACAACGGATGAGAGATACAAATTACGGACTGTCCGTGATATTTACGGATGGTTGGTCCCCCAACACGCAGCGGACCTCGCAGATCTCTTCCTAGCACAGGATCTAGGAATGTTGATCCTGACAGAAACTTGCCTAAATGAGTCCTCTGCTCCTATCCTGGACATTCTAGTACCTCCTAGGTACAATATCATCAGACTAGATAGACCTATCTGACTAGGCAGAGGCATCGCTCATATTCACGGTAACAGCATTTCTGTTAAACAGTCACAGTCCCCTGCTCTTTCATCATGTGATTATCCATGCCTGCCTGCAATAGTAACCCCCTCTGAAAAATGCACACCTTCTATCATACCCCGGTGATAATATCTCCTTTGTAGAACAAATTATAGATATCATCATAACAAACACTGGGCAACATGGCACTCAAATTTTCCGCGGGGACTTTAATCTCCACTGGAGGGATCTGAATGACCCTATAGTTAACACCCTTAAATCTTTTCTTACAGATCTTAACTTGATACAAATTTGTTATTGCCCCACACGCAACAAGGGGGAGATCCTAGATCTTATCATCGGAAAAGATAACTCTACTTAAAATTGTACAGTCTTTTTAAACCGCGATGCATAGAGAGGGAGGTCCCCCCGTCTACAGCACTCTGTGATGAAATATCAATGTTTTTTGATAATAAAATACTAAAAGTGTATGATTCATTTGCTCCCTCGAGACCTACTGTAAAAGCTGATTCAATGGCCAACGGTCCTCGACTATTATCCCTCGGGCAATTTTCGCCAATATCACTGGACATGGTGAAACAGGAATTGATGCGCTGTAAATCAGGCTCGCCAGACGACCCCTGCCCACCAAAACTATGGGGGTTGATGGCGGACTCTATTGCACCTACCCTGCAGCATATCTGGAACACCTCCATTAGCACGGGAGAGTTCCCGGAGGATTGGAAACATGCAACGCTTCTCCCTCTGAAGAAAAAACCTAACGGGGACCCAGAGGACTTGAGCAACCTTCGGCCAATTTCTTTATTGGCGGCACCGGGTAAAATGATGGAAAAATTGATCCAGCGACAATTAAATAGCTATATTGAGGCTAATAATATCTTACATGAGCCCCATAGGGATTTAGACCCGGTTTCAGTACCGAGACAGCTCTAATCGAGGTGGCTGAGTCAGTGAGGTGGTCGATGGATTCAGGGGACTCGGCGTTGCTGATGCTCCTGGATCTGTCGGCCGCTTTTGATACGGTCGACCAGGATAGACTATTACAACAGCAAGCAGGTATTGGGCTTCTGGATCAGGCTCTCAGGTGGTTACACTCGTACCTTACTAATAGATCGCAGAAGGTGGTGCTGGGGGCATGTTCTTCTAAGCCCAGGGGCCTGAGATGTGGCGTTCCGCAAGGATCGGCACTAAGCCCTTTATTATTCAATATTTATCTGGCCCCGCTTTTCACACTAATTGCCAACTGGGGGGGTCACAGCTATATCTTACGCTGATGACACCCAGTTGGTTTTTCCTTACTCAGAAGTGTCTGGGTCAGCCTTTGCTAGCTTTAAGGGCTGCCTCGGCGATGTGGCAACCTGGATGAATACGAATAAATTAAAGCTAAATCCAAATAAAACGGAGGTGATTTTTTTTGGGAAAGGCACTCCGCCCGCGGCAGAACTGTGGTGGCCCGGGGAGATGGGGCCTGCACCCCTGCACCCCTACCCAGCGCTTCAGCAAAAACTTAGGGGTAAAGTGGGACGATAGCCTATCTTTTTCCTCCCACATTCAGCAGGTGACGGGGGGCTGCCTTAGCAAACTGAGGAACTTACGGAAAATTCTCAAGCTACTGCCAGAGGAGTGTAGGAAAACGGTGATCCATGCCACAATCACATCTAGGCTGGATTACGCGAATGGCCTATATTTGGGTCTACCGAAACCGCGCAGAATGCAGCGGCTAGGCTGTTAAGACGCATACCGTTTAAAGATCATGTCACCCCCCATCTAGGCGCCCTACACTGGCTGACGGTGGCGAGTAGAATAAAATTTAAGGCTCTCACATTTGCGTTTCGAGCTTTGCACGGAAACTGTCCACATTACCTAAGATCTCGGTTGCCCAGGTATTGTCAAGCCCGCTCTATTTCCGTTCGAACTGTCGGGTCCTGATGCTCGAGCCACGAGTGAGAAGGGCCCGAATGGGGGGACGGTCATTTTCGGCAAACACGGCTCGGCTTTGGAATACTTTGCCTCCTGGCCTTTAGAGCGCCCCCTCAGAAGCTAACTTTAGAAAACAGTTGAAAACCTGGTTCTTCTTACAGGAACATTAGACATTTCTCCCAGGGCTCTTGACCCGCTTTGCTCTCACAGCGCCGGGACACCTCCTTGTGGAGGTAGCTGTTCGCGCTATAGAAAAATCTGTATTATTATTATTATTATTATTATTATTATTATTATTATTATTATTATTATCCTAGATCTTATCATCGCAAAAGATAACTCTACCCAATTGGAATCCATCTTCCCCTGTGATTGGTCTGACCATCACCGCATCACCTTCCTCATCACTAATCCTTTGAGAACAACTACCATAGAAGTACTCAAACCAAAAATTTGGAAAAGAAATACTAGCGCTATCAATCTCACCAAACTGAAATCACTCAGTGATAACATCCGAGTACCCCCTGAAAATATGGAAGATGTACAAGAGCTCACGGACTACAATGCTAGCTCCATGAAGAATATCTTGATTCAACTGCACCATTACAACTAAAAAGACTATCCACAAAGGACTCGCAACCATTGTACAATGAGGGCCTCAATACAGACAGACGTAACCTTAGAGTAGCCTAGCACAAGTGAATATGCTCTCCAACTCTTGAACACCTAAAACAGCTAAGATCTCTCAGGAATAGCTACCACAAAAGCATAATAAACTCCAAAGCACATTTCTTCTGAAACCAACTCAACCAAGCCAAAACCTGTCCAAAAAAACTATTTTTTCTGGTCAAGCAGCAATATAAGGGCCTACCCAATCTCTCCCCAAAGGGATCCAGTCTACTACCCGGTGGGGAAGAATTTGCCACATTCTTCCTTGAAAATACAGATAACTTGAAAGCTGCCCTTCAGATATCACGACATCAATGCCCTTAATCACTAGACGAAAAGTGTTATAGCAAACAAATGATGGACAGAATGCTGACAATGCAAAGATCCTCCCCTAGTCAAAAGATCTGGGTTAAATCCATCGCTCTTTTGCCCACTACGTCACCCCATTTTGGACTCAGCCATATGCAAATCAGTCTTGACCCTGTGCCCCATGGGAACTGTCCAGATCGAACTGCCAGGCCAGGTACTCCCTGGACTGGAAAGAAGCATCCTGGGACCGGTTTTAGGGTATGTCGCCCTTCTTCGGCCAGGCTAACCTGAGTCCAGTGGCACAGTGAGCAAGGGACTCACGTCTGGGCTTACCCATCCCACTTAGGGAGAAAAGTGTTACAGCAAACAAATGATGGACGAAATGCTGACAATGCAAACATTCTCCTCCAGTCAAAAGATCTGGGTTCAAATCCATTGTTCTTTTGCCCACTACGCCACGCCAGTTTGGAGTCAGCCATATGCAAATCAGTCTTGACCCTGTGCCCCATGGGAACAGTCCAGACCGAACCGCCGGGCCAGGTCCTCCCTGGGCCTGAACAAGCATCCTGGGACCGGTTTCAGGGTATGTCACCCTTCTTCAGCCAGGCTAGCTTGAATCCAGTGGCACAGTGAGCAAGGGACCCATGTCTGGGCATACCCATCCCACTTAGGGCGAAAAGTGTTACAGCAAGCAAATGATGGACAGAATATTGACAATGCAAATATTCTCCACCAGTCAAAAGATCTGGGTTAAATCCATTGTTCTTTTGCCCACTATGCCACCCCAGTTTGGACCCAGCCATGTCTAAATCAGTCTTGACCCTGTGCCCCATGGGAACAGTCCAGACTGAACTGCCATGTCAGGTCCTACATGGACCGGAAACCAGCATCCTGGGACCGGTTTCAGGGTATGTCACCCTTCTTCAGCCAGGTTAGCTTGAATCCAGTGGCACAGTGAGCAAGGGACCCACGTCTGGGCATACCCATCCCACTTAGGGCAAAAAGCATTACAGCAAACAAATGATGGACGGAATGCTGACAATGCAAACATTCTCCTCCAGTCAAAAGATCTGTGTTAAATCCATTGTTCTTTTGCCCACTACGCCACCCCAGTTTGGACCAGCCATATGCAAATCAGTCTTAACCCTGTGCTCCATGGGAACAGTCCAGACCGAACTGCCAAGCCAGGTCCTCCCTGGACTGGAAACAAGCAAAATACCCAATATTGGCTGTCATGCAATGACCTCAAACTGAACCCTCGAAATACGGAATTCCTCCTAATCGCTCCACCCAATCAAATACACACTACAAATGATTGGATGAAGCAATTAACAGCATTGAATTGCACACCACAAATAATGGAGTCAGCAAAATCACTAGGAATAAACCTTTTAAAATGCAGGAGCATATTAGTGCCAGCACTAAAGGAGAAAGCCTACAAATTAGCATATTACGGAAACTAAAACCATTCCTCCCTCAAAACGACTTAAAGTCTGCTGTGCAAACAGCCACTCCGAGAAGAAGTTCAAATAGTGAGTTCTAAGTTCAATTAAATCAACATTAAGAAGTGACTATAACACACTGTTGACCCAAAGGGAAGCATTTCTGATTATGAAATTTGACACTGCAATAAGAGGGCATAATGAATGATCAGAAATAGCGAGGTTGTAACACACTCAATAGAATTTTCAACTTTGCGAACTACGATACCCAGAATGCAATGTACAAGTTTCTTGCTTTAAAAACCACTCCGGGTTTTAAAAATTGCCGAATGATTTTCAAAAAACAGTCCTACTGGAATCCGGTTGTTGTAGCAGAACGAGCAAGAAGAAGGACCAGTGAGCTGATGGACACCCATTTGAAAGGCAAGTGACTGGGTACTGTAGCACGCAGTTACTATGATATTTTTCAACTGAAAACCAACTGCGCACTGCTAAATGCTGGGACCCCTCTATGCTCAAAATGTGTTTAGAGAAATATTTGTGGATAAGCTCTCAAGTGCAACTGAAAGAGAACAGCTGCCAAAAAGATAGCGTTTGAATCTACATGCCTCTGACACAAGTGTAATTTCTTGGTTTTTAGTAATGAGATCCTACAGGACTCAGAGTTTTCAAAAGAAATCCGTCACCGGACACAAAAAGAAAGAATAAGGTACATGTTATATGTCTCCTTTAAATTATCTATGACTACTGGCTAAAAGTGCTGGGTTCTAGAGTATAATTATGTCTTATTTCAATAAAGCAGTGAGAATTGGAGTAAAATAGTGTAGCAAGGACACAGCCCCTTCAGTAGCTGAAGTAGGTCAAATAAAAAGTATTTTAATATACATAGGTTGTTGGGTGAGGGTGAGTGACACAATACTAAAACACACATTCTTTGGCTTTAATTTTAGTTCACCAAGACCACCAAGTCCGAGTCCTGAGGAGAACCCTCAAGCAGTATAGGGTTTGAAACGTGTTGGCTTGTGCTCATGGGACTAGCAGCTGGGTGTGCCTCAAATTGAATGTATACATCTTTTTGTCCTCCTATAGACAACACCCTTTGAATCAAGTTCTCCCTGAGCGTTACACATAGGCAGGGTAAAAGGCAGGAGTGTCGGCCAGGTGTATTTGTAAAATTATGGACTGGTTATCTGTATCTGTATTGTTTATGCAGTAGCAGCTCCCTCCCCAAGCGCCTTGAGACCCTAGCGGGTGAGTATCGCGCTTTACAAATACTCTTGATTGATTGATATCTAATGTTATATGTATTGTACTGTGATTTGTATTATGCATTTTGTGGTATTACAATACTATATATTGTTTTGAATGTGTAAATATGTTTGTAAAACATTTGTGTGACCCGACAAAAGACATGAGAATAATAGTTTATTCTTGTTTGAAAAATGTATAAAAAGAAGTGAAATAAAAACACACACAGGCTTTAGAACAAAGCACTGAAGTCTTGTATGAGTAATTAAAAGACGACCTATCTGGACACTGTGTTTGTTAGTAACATTTAAGAGTGGTCTAGTCCAGATAGTGCACAGACCCAATCCTTCCGTGTTCACTCATTTGCTTGAAAAGCACTCTGATACCCGCCAGGGTCACACTCACGCTATATAAAACTTTTCAAATAAATAAATACAATAAATCTAGGAGTCCTAGATGGGTGTCCTTGATTTATCTCTGGATATTGTATGTTTCAGGGCTCTATTTCTGTCACCTGATTCCCAATGATGCATGACCATTTCGATTTCTTCTCTCTCATCCAATTGTGGCTTGGTGGGGAGCACCTCGGACAGGCTTTGGATGTGATGTGGAGGTTGTTGATTGCAAAGAATACATCATTGATGAGTCTATGGTGTGTAACAGTTTTTCTAAAGAGGTTGAGACTTTCAATTTCTTGTTTATTTCAATTACCATAGTAGCAGGATCGAGTGGTCCAAATCAGATGTTCGACTTTTTCAGTCTTGGTCTGAGCACTACGGACCTTCTCTTCAGGTTAGTCTCAAAAGAGAAGCTTGGGAGATGTATAATTATTGATCTCCTTGTTGGAAGGGTCTGTGTTTCTTCATTGCTATGACCATGTGTCAGGCTTGCTGGTGCCAGATGAACCAGGCAATTGTCTTGGTCCTGATTTCAAGCCGCAATTCCGTGTCCTAGGTCTGAGCCAAGACCAGAGCGAACCTCCTTGACTGACGTTCATCGCCAACTGAGCTGTGTCCAGTCAAAATGAGAAACAATCCCAACCATTCGGAGCTCAAGAAGATGGAAGCCCAATTATAAAGAAACAACATGACAAATACACAAGCAAGTGCACACGGAGCATGTAAGTGCAAACAGAAACACAGTTTGCATCACGGCAGTCCATAGCGCAGGTGGACTAATAAAAAACATGGCAGGTGTGGAGAAAGCTGAAGGTGGGCTCCTAGACAATAGAGACCTTTCAGATGAATATTCCAGGCGGAAAAAGGCTCAGGGGAGACTGGTCTTGGAATCCGACAACAGGTGCTGTGTCTGCCCATGTTGCCATTACATAGACAGACAACTTCCTCTCAGAACCTACAGAGATCAGCTGCTGAGTGTCCCAGGGCTCCTCCCTGATCCCCACCCTTTTCAAAATCTACATGGCTCCCCTCACAGCCACCATCAGAAGCCACAGACTCAACATCATCTCATACACCTACGACACCCAGCTGATCATCTCCCTCACCAACAAACCCACAGCCGACAGAATCAACTTTCATAACGGAATGAAGGCAGTTGCTACCTGGATGCAAGACAGCTGCCTCATGCTCAACTTGGAAAAGACTGAAGTACTCATCCTGGGACACACCATCTCAGCCTGGGATGAATCCTAGTGGCCTGCCGCACTAGAAACACCTCTCAACTCTACCGACCACCAACGCAACCTTGGCATCATACTGGACTCCTCGCTCTCAATGAACTGCCAAATCAATGCAGTATCCTCATCCTATTTTCACACACTCTGTCTGCTTTGAAAGACAATCAAATGGCTCCCCACAGATTCCAGAAAGACGGACACCCATGCACTCATCACCAGTAGACTTGACTACGGCAATGCACTCTATGCCAGTGACACCCAAAAATAGCTCAGGAAACTACAGAACGACCAGAACGCCGCAGCCAGACTGGTTCTCGACATCCTCCACCGGAGCCACATGACACAGCACCTTTGATTACTACACTGGCTCCCTATCAATAAGAGAATCCCTTCAAGCTTCTCAGACATGCCTACAAGGCCCTCCATGGCGCAGGACCAGAATATCTGAACCACCACCTCAATTTCCACGCACCCGCCAGCAACTCCACTCCCCCAACTCGCCCTTGCCTCTGTCCCATGGATCCACAAGACCAGAACCAGAGAAAGATCTTTTGCCTACCTCGCCACCAAGACCTGGAACACCCTAACCCTCCACCTCAGGCAAACTGAGTCATTGACCCAATTCAGGAAGGACCTCAAGACCTGACTTGTTGACTTAACCTCCTCATTGAAATGTATTAGGAGCCAGCCTCTCCTCCTCAGGTCTTTGATACCCTTATGGGTGAGAAGCTGCGCTTTACAAACCCCTGATTGATTGATTGATTGATTGAGTGTAGATTATAGTAGGTGTGGAGAAGGATGAAAGTGAGCCCCTAGAGCGGATGTAAGCCGAACAGGAGAAGTGTTCCAAGTGCTGTGCATAAATGAGAGTGTGAGTGGTAACAGCGAAAACAAGTAGAAGAACATTTGAGGTTGCAGAGAAATGTATAGAGTTGTGGCAGTCTGAGTGACCAAGTAATAGTCGTACGCTGGCTCAGATCTCCATGAAATTGATCTCACACCGTCAAAGAGGAGAAGCCCACAGCACCACAGCAACATGTACACAGCAGACACATAATGCAAGTAATTTAATACTTGCCAATGTATATTATCTCATTTATGTACTTCTAGTTATTCTGCTTATTTATGAATGTGCTGTGCGGTGCGGTGCAGTAGATTGAGGACTAGTCTGGGGAAAGCGTTCTGGACATGATGAAGTTTGAGGGTGGGGTTTTTGTTTATCCCGGTGTGACGGGGTCGGGGAATATGGCTTTACAGACTTACCTGTTTCACCTCTCTTTGAACAGCATTCTGGGACATGGCGGCGCAGCGAAGAACCGTACGACTCGGAACCAGAGGACGATGCGGAATCCTGTTACTTTAACTGGGCGGAGTTGGACACCGAACACGACGTTGGTTACGCCCACTCAAGCCCGCTAAAAGCCGCCCCAGACGATGCACAGGTGTGTGTTGCACCCGGAGATGAAGGAAGATTGCATGCCGGACTACACATCGGACCAGGACGAGAAGAAGACGGTAACCGAGGACTGCCCTTCGGACCAGGACGAGAAACAGACGGTACCCGAGGACTGCCCTTCGGACCAGGACTAGAAGCAGACGGTAACCGAAGACTGCCCTTCGGACCAGGACGAGAAGCAGACGATACCCGAGGACTACCCTTCGGACCCGGACGAGAAGCAGACGGTATCCGAGGACTGCCCTTCGGACAAGGAAGAGAAGCAGACGAAAGAAGTCCAGGAGTAAAGACCCCGGAGCAACAACGGTTTACAAAGCCTGACGGGGACAAACAAGAAGGGGACCGGAATAACGAAGAAGACGACAAGCCAGGAGGCCAACAGGAAGGCGCTTCGCCCAGCCACACTTCATCGAGGGAAGTGTGGCTACCAGAGGTACGATCACGGCTTTCAGGCTGGGCGGGTTTTAAGTGGATTAAACCACGAAAGTAAAACTGTCACTCACCCTATGCACTACCCTCCCCTCACTATCCAGCACTAGTGAAAGAAGCGTGCACGTGTGAGTCCTCACTCCCTACCCTGTACGTTGGCCCAAAACCAGTTAGACTAAAACGCTGTTTATTTTCCTTTCTTGCCGGCGGAGTTAACCCGACATCGTGGAGGAGAACGCCTGGACCACCAGTCCCAGAAGCCCTCGGGACACACAACGAACGGCTGCAGAGAAACGCTATCAGAGACTCACTAACGAGATTGACTCAACGTTACCGTATTACCGGAAAGCAATACGACGTAAACGTTTACTGAAAGCAATAAAACCAGCGTTACCCAAAGTACCCGTGTCTGTAAGTCTGTTAGACAGTGCGGTATCTGCCGCCACGAACCCTTCTAGTGAACAAGGTAACCCCGAAGTGCCACAAGTGGTGGAGAATGCGGGCACGCCGATAGCCATCTGTGAACCAAAGATGGAGGAACTACTACAACGCCTAGTGAAAGGCCAAGAACAGTTGGGCTGGGCTGTAGAACAACAATTAGCTACTGCACAAGCCGACAGAGACGCTCTCAGAGACAGTGTGGTAAAAACCCTCGGGGAATTACAACCAATACGGATCGATACCACCGGTACTCCAGTTAGGGAAGTAAGACAAACAAATCCTACACCTTCAGGAATTTCTTTACAAAAATATGTAGCTGGAGAAGACCCAGACGCTTTCCTAATCAATTTCGAAAGAGTTGCACTAGCTTGTGGTTGGCCGTTGGAGAAATGGCCGTTTTTTTTGGCGCCATTATTAACTGGAGAAGCTCAAGCGGCATACCAAGTAGCCAACGGAAACGGTCAGACACCGTATGCACAAATCAAGACCATCATATTAGACCACCTGGGGCTGGGCGCAGAAGCGTATCGAGTCTGTTTTCGGAAAGAGAGAGGAAACCCAGGTGAAAATCCAAAGACCCTGTTTTTCCGTTTAAAGGCCGCTGCTGATAAATGGTTAACTCCAGCTCAAAGTTCGAAAGAAGCCATAATGGACAAAATTTATTTAGAACAGTATCTGGAAGCCCTGCCGTTCGGAACTCAACGCTGGTTACGGCAACATTCCAATCTGACAACCGCACAAGCCATGGAGATGGCTTCCACGTATGCGAGAGCTCAGCCGAAATTACATCCCATGGAAGCAGAAAAAAATACAAAACCCCCGATGCGAATTGACAGAAAAGCTAAACCACCTCCCGGGGTACCTATTCCCCGACCGCCGAATCAAGAGGTATCCCCAATAAGAGGCCCTCAATGCTTTGAATGTGGGACATGGGGTCACATTTCCAGGTTTTGTCCCAAGAAAAGAATGCAAGAAGAACCCATGGAAGTCGGTTACCTACCCCGACCCGTCATGTTTTCAGCAGAACTCGGAGGCGCATATCACGTGAGTGTTCAAGTCAATGGCAAAACCGTTAAAGCTCTGTTAGACTCAGGGTGTAAGCAGTCTGTAATACAGGGCAGGTTTGTGTGTGAATCACAGTTAGTACCCGACTCACTAGTTAACATTAAGTGTGTGCACGGAGATGTGAAAAGTTACCGAGTCGCTTGTGTACCATTAGAATTGGAAGGAGGACGACAGGTAATAGTGAAAGTCGGAATAATGAACAATCTACCAGAGGAACTCTTACTCGGAACTGATAATCCGCATTTTTTAGATCTGTTTTCGAAAAGACTAAGTAATGAGAGCGATGTCAAACCAGTACTAATAGCTCCAGAACCATGGGAGGGGGATCGAAATTTCCGGTTTGCCCAAGCAAACGATAACACTTTGCACAACGCCTGGGAACAAGCCCATGCCGATCAAGGTAACCCAAACCCCAGGTATCCCCGGTTTGTAATCCAGGATGACTTGCTGTACAGACAAGCAAAAGAGAATGAACCGAAACAGTTACTAGTCCCAGTGTGTTTTAGAGAACAAATCATGTTCTATGCGCACACACATCTCCTAGCTGGACACACAGGTAGTGAAAAAACGACCCAGAATATTTTGAAGAACTTTTACTGGCCAGGAGTTTATCAAGACATCAAGAAACACTGCCAGATCTGCGACGTTTGTCAGCGGAAAAACTTACAGAAACCTGCGGCTGTCCCATTACAACCGTTACCCATAATAGGGACACCATTCGAGAGAGTTGCAATGGACCTTATCGGACCTCTTCCACGGACAAGTAGGGGTAATCAGTATGCTCTTGTCATTGTGGATTATGCCACCAGATACCCAGAGGCGTTCCCATTAAAGAATCCAACCTCTAAGAACATTGCAGAGAAATTCCTTGAATTGTTTTCACGTGTTGGATTTCCAAAGGAGATTTTAACGGATCAGGGGACCCCATTTATGTCTCGAGTCATGAAAGAGGTCTGTCAATTGTTAGACCTACACCAGATCAAGACGTCGATATACCATCCCCAGACAGACGGTCTGGTAGAACGTTACAATGGAACTCTGAAAGGCATATTAAAAAAAATGCTCACAGCCAACCAAAAAGACTGGGACCGTCTCCTTCCTTTGGCCTTGTACGTTATCAGAGGCCAAACACAAAGCAGTCTTGGATGCTCATCCTTTGAAATGTTGTATGGACGACAGCCAAGGAGTCTTTTAGACATGACGAAGGAATATTGGGAGGCTGAACCTACTGGAGAAACGAAAACCTTACTTGAATATAGTCAGTCTCTAAAAAACCAGATTGGCAAGATCCGGGAACTCGCCTTTGCAGAGTTAGAGAAAAGTCAATCTAAACAAAAACATCATTACGACAAGGGGAAGAAATGGAGAAAACTCGAGCTAAACGACTGGGCCCTTGTTCTATTACCCTCCACCTCAAAACGGTTTCAAACGGAATGGCAGGGACCCTATCAAGTCATTGAAACTATCGGGAACACTACATATCGACTAAGACTATCGAGCAGACGAACCCAGGTATTTCATATCAATGTCTTGAAGAAATGGTTCGGAGCTCCTCCACTCATAGCCTTTTCCGAGAACAAAACCCGAAAAGAAAACACAATATCCCAGTTGGTAATCAACGATGAACTACACCAGGAACAACGAGAACGCTTACAAGGGGTTCTACAGAACTGTGAAAATATATTTTCAGACCTACCAGGTTCCACGACTATGGCTGAACACAAGATTGAAACGCCTAAAGGAACCATAGTAAAACAACGGCCCTACAGGATACCGGCCGCCAAAAGAGAGGCGATCAGCAAGGAAGTAAAAGAGATGCTTCGCCTAGGAGTCATACGTCCCTCAAGGAGTGAATGGTCCTCGCCGATCGTAATGGTTCCGAAACCCGATGGGAGTAGCAGATTCTGCATGGATTTCCGCGCCCTCAACGCTGTGTCCACGTTTGATGCCTACCCCATACCCAGGATAGATGAAATGTTCGAGAAGTTGGGAGAAGCCAGGTACATCACCACCTTAGACCTGACAAAAGGGTACTGGCAAGTACCATTACGGGAGGAAGACCGCAAGAAAACCGCGTTTTCAACACCAGCCGGGTTGTTCGAGTTTACGGTATTACCGTTTGGATTGCATGGAGCCCCGGCGACCTTCCAGCGACTAATGAACGAAGTCTTGCGAGAACACCAGGCATACAGTTCTGCTTACCTGGACGATATCATCATTTTCAGTCCAGACTGGGAGAGTCACCTTCGCCATCTAGAGATAGTCCTACGACAACTCGCCAAAGCAGGATTACACATCAATTCCAAAAAGTCCCGGATTGGATTTCAGAAAGTGAAATACCTTGGATATGTATTGGGCCGTGGACTCATTGAACCTCAAGATGAAAAAGTAAAAGCCATTGCAGACACCCCATTTCCCTCCAATGTGCGCGAGATGAGGGCCTTTCTCGGATTAGTGGGATATTAAAGGAGATTTATCCCTTCCTTTTCCGACATTGCAGCTCCACTGACCAACACTCTAACGAAGCACAGTTCGAAAACGGACTTTTTGTATCCCACACCGGAAATGAGGACCGCTTTTGCAAGCCTCAAAAAGGCGATAACTTCGCGCCCGGTGTTGACGTCACCAGACTTTAACAAACCATTCATCCTCCACACGGACGCCTCGGACTTCGGGGTTGGAGCTGTATTGTCCCAGCTAACTGAAGAAGGTCTTGAACATCCCATCCTGTACATTAGCAGAAAACTTTTTCCCAGGGAGGTGAAGTACCCAACGATCGAAAAGGAGTGTTTGGCGATTAAATGGGCTGTGGATAAATTGAGATACTACCTAGAGGGCCGCACCTTCCGATTGTACACTGACCACGCCCCACTCCAATGGATGAGTCGCAATGCCTCCAACAATCCCAGAGTCATGAGATGGTTCTTGTCCTTACAGCCCTTTTCTTTCCAGGTGTTGCATCGTAAGGGGAAAGACAATGCCAACGCTGATTTTCTCTCCAGATATCCTCTCCCCGAACGGGAGAATCCTAGGGGGGAGGTATGTGACGGGGTCGGGGAATATGGCTTTACAGACTTACCTGTTTCACCTCTCTTTGAACAGCATTCTGGGACATGGCGGCGCAGCGAAGAACCGTACGACTCGGAACCAGAGGACGATGCGGAATCCTGTTACTTTAACTGGGCGGAGTTGGACACCGAACACGACGTTGGTTACGCCCACTCAAGCCCGCTAAAAGCCGCCCCAGACGATGCACAGGTGTGTGTTGCACCCGGAGATGAAGGAAGATTGCATGCCGGACTACACATCGGACCAGGACGAGAAGAAGACGGTAACCGAGGACTGCCCTTCGGACCAGGACGAGAAACAGACGGTACCCGAGGACTGCCCTTCGGACCAGGACTAGAAGCAGACGGTAACCGAAGACTGCCCTTCGGACCAGGACGAGAAGCAGACGATACCCGAGGACTACCCTTCGGACCCGGACGAGAAGCAGACGGTATCCGAGGACTGCCCTTCGGACAAGGAAGAGAAGCAGACGAAAGAAGTCCAGGAGTAAAGACCCCGGAGCAACAACGGTTTACAAAGCCTGACGGGGACAAACAAGAAGGGGACCGGAATAACGAAGAAGACGACAAGCCAGGAGGCCAACAGGAAGGCGCTTCGCCCAGCCACACTTCATCGAGGGAAGTGTGGCTACCAGAGGTACGATCACGGCTTTCAGGCTGGGCGGGTTTTAAGTGGATTAAACCACGAAAGTAAAACTGTCACTCACCCTATGCACTACCCTCCCCTCACTATCCAGCACTAGTGAAAGAAGCGTGCACGTGTGAGTCCTCACTCCCTACCCTGTACGTTGGCCCAAAACCAGTTAGACTAAAACGCTGTTTATTTTCCTTTCTTGCCGGCGGAGTTAACCCGACATCGTGGAGGAGAACGCCTGGACCACCAGTCCCAGAAGCCCTCGGGACACACGACGAACGGCTGCAGAGAAACGCTATCAGAGACTCACTAACGAGATTGACTCAACGTTACCGTATTACCGGAAAGCAATACGACGTAAACGTTTACTGAAAGCAATAAAACCAGCGTTACCCAAAGTACCCGTGTCTGTAAGTCTGTTAGACAGTGCGGTATCTGCCGCCACGAACCCTTCTAGTGAACAAGGTAACCCCGAAGTGCCACACCCGGCGTAGAGTGCGTTGCCGTAGTGTAGTCTGATACTGATGAGGGCGTGGGTGATGGTTTTCCTGTGTTCGAGGGGGATCCAGTTGAATGTCTTCTGGAGTAGGCAGAGGGTTTGGTAGCAGGAAGAGGTGACAGCATTGATTTGGCGATCCATTTTGAGTTCAAAGTCCAGGATGATTCCGAGATGCGTGCGTGGTTCCTGGGGGAGGGATGGGTCCTGAGGGCGGGGTGCACCCAGGTGTCGTTCCAGGCATCGGAGTGTTGTTCCATGATGAGCACTTTTGTTTTGTCTGTGTTGAGCTGTAGGCGGCTAATCTTCATCCACCTGGTGCCTGCTCCCATTCCTTCTTGGAAGTTGTATCCGGAGATGTTGGATTGTTGGATAGGGAGATGATGAGGTTGGTACCTTTGTAGAAACCCGGAAAACAAACCTGTGATACTGCCAGTACCTGCCCTGCTGCTCACCACCTTTGACATTGTCGGGGGCCTGACTGTCCCTTCACGGGTGTGCTTGCCTGCTTAACGCGCCTCCTTTCATCTGCGGACCGCGCGCTGCCCAACTACAACATCTAGAGGGCAGCGCGGTCTCGCGTGAGGTGCTCAGCAGTTGCCCAGCACACCCTGGACCTTTAAATTGAGCGGGGTCTCCCGCGTCGCGGGACACCTTTGTAGAAACCTGGAAAACGAACCTGTGATACTGCCAGTACCTGCGCTGCTGCTCACCACCTTTGACATAGTCGGGGGCCTGACTGTCCCTTTGCGGGTCTGCTTGCCTGCTTGACGCACCTCGTATCATCCGCGGACCGCGCTCTGCCCAACTACAACATCCAGAGGGCAGCGCGGTCTCACGTGAGGCGCTCAGCAGTTGCCCCGTCCCCTGGGACCTTTAAATTGAGCGCGGGCTCCCGCGTCCCGGGACACCTTTGTAGAAACCCGGAAAACGAACCTGTGATACTGCCAGTACCTGCGCTGCTGCTCACCACCTTTGATATTGTTGGGGGTCTGACTGTCCCTTCGCGGGTGTGCTTGCCTGCTTGACGCACCTCCTATCATCCGCTGACCACGCGCTGCCCAACTACAACATCCAGAGGGCAGCGCGGTCTCGCATGAGGTGCTCAGCAGTTGCCCCGCCCCAGGACCTTTGAATTGAGCGTGAGCTCCCGCGTCGCGGGACCAACGCCGGCTTCCGCATCGCGGGACGCACGCGGGCCCACGCGTCGCAGGACGCACGCGGGCCAGGGACGGGCCCGTCCTTGGCCGTCATCGGCCGGAAGAGGTTGGGTTGGGCCCACTCCCTTGGTCTACATTTTTGGCTCGCACTGTGTCCTTTTTACTCCCTCCCTTTTGTTTTTCCTTTCCCGATTAATCCACTAAAAAATTGACATTGTGGGTAATTTATATTGAGCAATGGGTAAAAGGAAATTAGCGAGCCCCCGGGGAATTAGGCGTAATACTGACACACAGCAGACTCTACTGAGCTATCTAACTGGAGCGGTTGATGTGTTAGACAAACAGATTCACTCAGTAGAAGAGTCTATTGCGGGGTCATCTTCCGGTCAGGAGCCACCCCCCAGTGAAGAATCAACTTCTCTACATTTAGGGACTTCAAACATTCAGGCAGGGAATCAAAACATTTGAAAAAAATTAAGGGCTAAAAATAAAAAGGGCAGCTTGTCTGGCCACTTCTCTGACAAAGAAGATGCATACTATTCAGGTTGGAAGAGGGACTTCGCACACACCACCAAGGGACATTAACACACTTACCAATCCGCCGTCACAGGCAATAACACCATGTGCACAAGTCGCCTCTTCTCTTCAGTACCCAAACCCAAATCACACTACCACTTCCCTCCCGGTTGAAAAAAGGGCTGTAGACGCTCATTTGGATCTTCCACCAGAAGCCACCCCCTATGTTATTATCTTAGGGAATGTACCCCCTAACCAATCCTCTAGTGAGGAAACATGGACAGCCCTTAAGAACAAGTCGCTTCACTGGTTGAGCAACAGGGTTGGATTGCACACCCACCTCTTTCAAGACTTTAAGATGGTTAGGCGAGTCCAATGGGTGGGGGCTAGGGAAAAGTTTCTGATGGGGGATTGTGTAGTTATGACATTTGGTTCCCCCCGACTCGTAAAGGAAGTCCTGAACATAGGGCGGAATCATATTGCTAACACCGCAGGAATTAATATCCTGCCACTGGTTTATTTTTACCCTCCAAAAAGCATACATTTCCCCCCCTATGCGAAATCCCTATAAAGCTCAGTGGCCCCCACAGCCGATTTTAACTTATAATAGATTCACCGTCCTATCAGGTTTGGATGACAATGAGTGACTGGACCTGGTGGCGGTAGGGACAACACCAGTGAGCGCTATGGAGATATCAACGAAACAGGACCTAATAAATCCCGGGCTCGCACAAGCTGGCTTACCACCAGACACTACCAGCATTCAATGTATAAATGGTGGGGTACTGAAAATGGCAATTCACGATTCAGGTGATTTGACTTCCAAAGGTGATATAGACATGCCAATTCCAGCTTTAATTCCACACAGAGAACCCTCCATGCAGAAAAGGTCCCTATCCCCTAAGACACAGGGTTTAAAATTGGATACCGTTTTTTGGAACGTAGCAGGTCTGCTCCCTAAAATCGCAAACAAAAATGGCTATCATTAGCGATGAAATATAACATTATAGGATTGCAGGAAACTTAGCTCCGTACCCCCATTCACTTAGTGGGATATAAAACTTACTTTTCAGCGGCCATTCAATCCACTGCTGGAAGACCAAAAGGGGCCTAATAATGTATATATCAAATGTTTCGTCTGTGGATAAAATTAAAGTTGTGGTGTTAGAAAGCAATTATCAGGTACTTCTGATGTTTTTCAATAAGACGTCCATTTACTTCATGGTACATTTTTATAACAATGTAAGTTCAATTGATTTAATTGATATTTTAAATAGGGTTTCCTTTTTAATACAAGGGTTAAGTTTGAAGCACAGTGATAAATCGTTAGCAATGATATGGGGTGGTGATTTTAATCTGTCATTATGCAAAAAAAAGCAATACTAACACCTGTGGAATCCAGGACGAGGGTTGGAACAACCCAACGCATTTTGTACATACGAGTGTTAGGAGATCGAATGAATGAAATATTGGTCTCCCTGGATCTTGGGTTCGCAAACGAATTAGTCAACCCCCAAGTTCCCTTCGCCCCTACTTTTAATGGGAGAGGACTTACAAGCATAATTGACTTTATATGCGTCTCCCACTATATATCACCAATACTGTCAAATTTCGATACAATTATCACTGCTGTAAGTGACCACTTTCCTAATAGCGTGACTATAAGCAGTCCCTCTTCTTAGGTAGATGCTGATTATTGGAGTCTTTTAGATCAACGATCTCTGAATATGGATAGACTTAATGGCTTTTCCCTAAAATGGGGTAAAATAGATCGAGAGTTAGTCAGGGCTAATGTAGTAAAGAGAGGCTTGTCTTATCTTGATTTATGTCTAGATCCTAATTCGACTCCCGAACAAACACTCCTTAGTTATACGACCATCACTAAAATCCTCAAAGAAGAATTAACTTACAAAAGTAAATTGAAAGGGACTGCAAGGAAAGGATGGTTCAATTCCGAGTGCACAAAATCCTACAAGGAATTAAAATTGGCATTGAGCAAGGATATAAGGGATAGGAACGAAATAGTTATACTGAGGAAAGTCTATAATGCTGCACTAAAAAAACGTACATTTCAGATTAAAAATAGCTTGTGGAACCAACTGCATGAAAGCTGCCATATGAAGGATATGACCACTTTTTGGAGAATAGTTAAATCTCCGTTTTTACTTGAGGCAAACGATTCTCCAAAACTGGATGTAGCAGTAGATGCCTACACCTGGGTACATCACTTCACGGAAATTTTTAAACAAGTAGAGGATGTTATTCCAGGTCCAGTGGAGGCTATACCTCAAACAAGCTATCCTATACAGCTAACTTTTGACCATAAGGAGGTAATTAACGCCCTAAAAACATCAAAATTAGGAAAAGCCCCAGGCCCTGACGGGGTTCCCGTAGACCTTTTTAAATATAAATCAGATCTATGGTCCCCAATCTTACTGAGAGTTTTGGAAGCAGCTAGAAAGGTTGGCTTGGTCGACTCCGGGGCAACATCAATCCTGGAGCCGATTTTTAAAAAAGGCGATCACCATAGTCCCACCTGCTATCGACCCATATTGTTATTAGATTCTCTCGGTAAAATCGCTGGACGAATTCTCTTAGACCGTCTCCAGGATTGGGCAAGCGATAATAGCATAATATCTGACCTCCAATACGGGTTCCGAGAGGGTCTGGGCACAGTGGACCAGGCTCTAAACCTTTCACCTCTTATGGGGAAGTATGTTTTAGCAAAAAAAGGGTTTTTGTACATGGTCTATGTCGACCTGACAGCAGCCTTTGACTGCGTCAGTCATTCCAAATTGTGTGCAATTTTATTGGTTATGGGAGTGGACCCTCCGTTGGTGAACTTCTTGAGGGAGCTCTACTCGGATGCAACCGCAAGAGTGAAGCATGGCACAGGGGGGGAACTCACTGAGCCCTTCAGGATAGAGAGGGGGGGTCAGACAAGGTTGTGTTCTGGCCCCCCTCCTATTCACATTATACACTAATGGGCTAGAATTGGAGATATTGAAGGGAAGTCAGTACCTGCCAACAATACGCCGTCGGCCAATTCCGGTGTTACTTTACGCCGACGACGCTGTAATTTTGGCGAGAACCCCCGTCCAGCTCCAGCGGTCATTAAATAAATACTGTCATTTTATGAACTCATTGAATCTTAAAGTAAATATAAAAAATACTTTTGCCATGCATGCTGGCCCTAGACCTAAAAAAAACAGAGATATTTTTGTCAATACCAGCAGCTTAGAGTGCACAACAACATACCCCTATCTAGGTTATATGTTATATGTTATATGTGGATTTATAACGCGCTCCGATAGTCAAGACTGTCCTGGCGGCAGGAAGAAACTGGATCAGAGTGGAAAAGGAACTTGAAAGAGGTGAGTTTTAAGCATTTTTTTAAAATTGGTCAGATTGGGAGCGTGTCTAAGAGCGTCTGGCAGGGCGTTCCACATTTGAGCTCCCTTTACCGTTAGGGATTGTCCGCCTAGGCGGACTCTTCTAAATCTGGGGACGACCACCTGCTTTTTGGAGGTAGATCGCAACTGACGGGTCGGGAGGTAGAGTGTGAATCTTTTGGCTAGATAGGAAGGGCACGGTCCATTGAGGGCTTTGTAGACGATGGCCAAAGTTTTAAAGCGCACTCTTTGTGCCACAGGAAGCCAGTGAAGTTCCTTCAACTGTTTGCGAACGCTGAGTCTCCAGGGGATGTTGAAAATGAGTCTCACCGTAGCATTCTGGACTACCTGTAACTTTCTGATCATATAGTCAGGAGCCCCTATATAAAGGGCGTTTGAGTAGTCCAGACGGGAGAGTACCAGAGCCCTGGCTACCGTTTCTTTGGCCGTTTGTAGAAGGAGGGGAAAGAATTTGCGAAGAGTGGTCTGGGTTCCAAAACACGTCCCCGCCAAGCGCGAGATCTGGTCGCGGAAACATAAGGCGGCTCCGAACCAAATACCCAGGTTCTTGGCAATCCCGCTCTCTCCCGTTGGGCATGTTGTTTCACAGGGCCAAATAGACTCCTTAAAGTCAATGGGGAATTGGCCGTAGAGCAGAATTTCTGTTTTATCCTCGTTGCATTTGAGGCATGATTTAGCTAGCCAGGCAAATACAGAGGATAGGCATTGGCGTACTCCAGAGGTGCACAAGTTCTCTTTTTTCCAGGTGAAGAGAAGCTGGGTGTCGTCGGCGTAAGCCATTATCTTGGCACCCCAGCTCTCTGCCAGCCGGATCAGAGGAGTTAAATAAATATTAAATAAAAGGGGACTTAAGGTCGACCCCTGGGGTACTCAAGTTTCTACCCTTCTATTAGAGGAGTGATATGGGGGTAATCAAATCTGTTGGGTACGGCCAGATAGGAAAGACCTGATCCAATCTAAGACCGTGCCAGAGATGCCTATGTCATCCAGCCTAGATAAGAGCTGGAGGTGGGGCACCGTGTCGAATGCGGCAGAGAGGTCCAAAAGAATAAGGGCCGCTCTGCCGCCTCCGTCAAGGCATTCCCTAATGGCCTCAGCCATTTCCACCAATGCAGTTTCCGTACTGAAAGAGGTGCGGAACCCTGATTGGGCCGGATGAAGAGCTTCAGAGGATTCCACGAATCTCTATAGTTGCCGGAATGCCGCCGTTTCGCAGACTTTGGCAAGGGCTGGTAGGAGTGATATGGGCCTGTAGTTGGAGGTGATCGATGGATCTGCGGTGGTTTTTTTTATCAGAGGGAGAAGTTTGGCTTGTTTCCACTTGGTGGGCACAGTTCCTGAAGTTAGGGATTCATTAACCAGGGCGGTGACCATGGGGGTAATTACTTCAGCTATTCCATTCAGGACCCTTGCAGGGCAAGGATCTATAGGTGACCCAGACTTCAGAGTTTTTATTATGGCCATAACATATGTACTTTAAACCTGAGTGAATTTGGTAATTCCTGCTCTAACCCTTGATATTAGGGGACGTGAAGGTGGAAGAGGTTGGCAATTTAAGGCTAGATCAGATTGTGGGGCAAATGGTTGGTCAGGGTTATTCAGACTGTCTTGAATTTTTTGGATTTTCTCGATGAAGAAAGTAGATAGTTGTTCGCACCAGTCTGTGGAGGGCGGAATTGCCGTCTTCTCTGCTACCGGGGCAGTAAAGCTTTTAACTATGGAGAAGATTTCTCGACTGTTGTTTTTAGCTTTTTGAATTCTAGACGCGTAGAATTCCCCTTTAGCTGTTTTAATCGCTGCGTAGTAACTTTTTTGGGCTGCGCGAAGTTCCGTTTTAGCAGTGGGACAATAGTTCTTTCTCCATACTCGCACTAGCGCCTTACATCCTGTTTTTAAAATTTTTAGTTGATCAGTATACCAGGGGGAAGTGGGGGTGATCCTATGGTTGTTTTTACCTTTGCTTTTTGGTAGTGACTTAATGGAGGAGTCTATCCAGGATGAGAAGTTGTCTACAGCTTCATCCAAGTTGTGAGCTTTCAATGGGGTGGAGTGGGTGAGGGCCTCCACTAGATCCGCAATATTAATTCTTCTGATATCCTTTCCTCCGATTGACAATATAGAGCTCCTCTCCCTCTGCAGTCATATAAAATCAGGGTCCCCCAATGACCTCATTCCTGCCAAAATGGTTGGCCCTATGATCTCTCTTCTGGGACCCCACATACTGGAAGTGATTAATACCTCCCTTATGAAAGGCCAGGTCCCAGCAGATTTGAAAAAGGCAGTGGTGAACCCGATAAGAAAAAAAGCATAATCCCCATGGACAGACCTCTCCAACTTACGACCCATCTCTCTCCTACCCTACTTAGGCAAGATCGCGGAAAGGCACGTGAACACCCATCTTTCCCAACATCTCGAAGCGACGGAAGGCCTGGACTATTCACAATCTGGGTTCATTCCAAACCACAGCACAGAATCAGCCCTTCAAACAGTGACCAATAACATCAAGATGGCACTGGATGACGGCAGCTCTATGATTCTGGTGCTGCTGGATCTTTCCGCCGCTTTTGATACGGTGTCTCACACGGTGCTTCTCAACCGCCTAAGGGAGGTAGGCGTGGAAGGAGGGGCTCTGGCGTGGATGGAAAGCTTTTTGTCTAGTCGATTCCAAGAAGTTAGGCTGGGCTCCCATAAATCCATTCACAGGGAGCTCAACAAGGGAGTACCACAAAGCTCTTGTCTAAGCCCCACACTTTTCAACGTGTATGTGGCCCCCCTAGCCAACTTAGCAAGATCTTTCGGGTTCACCCCGGTGTCGTACGCTGACGACACCCAACTCCTTTTTCCCTTCAAAAACCTTACACCTGCAATAAAAAGATCTTTTGCAGATGGCATGAGAGCCATTGCAGAATGGATGTCATCAAACTGTCTGCAGTGTAACGTAGGGAAAACCGAGGTCATGCTGTTCGGGCAAGCAGCAACTCACTGATCATCTGACTGGTGGCCCCAAGAGCTAGGCCCCGTCCCCATTCCCAAAAGCACGGTTCGAAACCTGGGAGTGTTACTTGATCAGCAACTTACATTTAAAGATCATGTAAATCAAGTTGCTGGTACCTGCTTTCGGGCTATTGGGATGTTAAGACGAGTCTTCCCCTACTTACCGGACCATCATAGGAAAACGCTTGTACAGGCTCTTGTCATCAGCAGGGTGGATTACTGCAATGGTTTGCTCCTTGGAGCAAACGAGGAACAACTTAAAAAACTGCAGGTAATCCAAAATACAGCAGCAAGGATTGTCCTGAACGCTCCACCAAGGACTCCCTCCTGTCCCCTACTGACCAGACTCCACTGGCTCCCAGTGAGGAAACGAGTCCAGTTTAAAACTCTATGCACTATCCACAAGAGTATGATAGGGGAGGGCCCTAAATATCTGACTGAAATCTTCCAGGCCTATATCCCCGGGCGCTCTTTGCGCTCCAGTAACCAGCAGTTACTGCAGGTACCTAGAGTAAAGAAGACCAGGCAAGGTGGCCGTGCGCTGGCCCATGTTGGATCAGTACTCTGGAACTCTTTGCCCCCAGAATTAAGATCTCTTACCAGTCACCTGATTTTTCGGAAAACCTTAAAAACATATCTGTTTCCCAGTAACTAATTGCCTTTCTTGCCTAAACATCACCACTGGATACACCGTTACATAACACTCCCTTTGCAGCTACAGCGCGGAGATACCCCTTCGGGGGTCTATTCTGGCGCTTTACAAGCATATAAAATAAAATAAAATAGGGCGTTCCTCAGTCTTAAGTGTGGGAACCACACGGGTTTTGTTAATGAGCCAGGAGAAGTGAACCGGAAAGTGGTCTGACCATGAAATGGGGTATGGTGTATCGGTAGAAATGTTAAAGTTGGAATATACCAGATCTAAACAATGCCCCCCTTCATGAGTGACAGATTGCACCTGATGAGCCATCTGAGCCAAACTACAGATTTCTTTCAGCTCTTTAACTCCGGGAGTGGAGCTCGTGTCCATATGAAGATTAAAATCTCCCAATATTAGGAAGTGTGGAAATCTGAGTGCACGTTGGATGGCGATCTCCTCCAGGGATTTAATAAAATTGCCTAGAGGACCCGGGGGGCGATAGATCAATAGTCCTCCCAGAGTGAATTGTGGGGATAATGCTAGGGAGAATTCCAGAGCTTCTCCATCCTCGATCCTTCCTGTGCATTCTGTCCTCAGAGTCCATTTCTCCTTATAGATCACGGCTAGGCCTCCTCCCCTGCCTTTATTGCGGTCCTGTCTGGTGATCTTAAACCCTCTGGGGACGGCCAGCTCAACTACTGGGGCGCAGCTCTCATTCAGCCATGTCTCAGTAAGGAATAGGATGTCAAGGTTCTTATCAATGATGAATTCATATACTTCCTCTGAGTGTTTTGATAGGGAACGTGCATTGATAAGGGCAGCCTGAATAGGTGGGTCATCCTCTGTGGTAATCTGGGGGAAGGAGGGATTAAGAGGACTAAGTTTGAAGAAGCAGTTAGGACAGGTTCGTGAGATGGAGTCTGAGACATTCCAGTGGGCGCCATAACATAAGAGGTTGTGATCTAAAGCTCTCAGTTCATCTGAGTTGTAAGTGATAGGGGGAATAGTCCCATGCAGTGTTGGAACAGCAGGGTTCCTGGCCCTGGGCACTGCCGGGGCGCAGACGGGCTTGCCTTAGGCGCGCCTTCGGCCCGCAAACGGCGCTCCCGCTGCGTTCGTCCGCTGCGCTTCCTGCCTAGGCACATGATATGAGAAGAAAGGGGGGCGTGGCCTCAAGGGGGGCGTGGCCGCAAGGGGGCGTGGTTAGCGAGCACGCCGGCGATGGCGGCCGCTAAACAAACAATTACCGCTGCAGCGTTCAGTCGGCTGAGTGGTATGTGGGCAAATGAAATTTTCTCCCAAAAGAGGTCAGGTAGGCTTTGAATTTTTAAAAACAACTAACAATGCAATAAACACACAATTTTTAAAATCAATTGTAGCGTACCGCCAGATCCCGGCTTCCGCCTCAGGACTGGGAATCAAGTTTCTGATGTTGCTCGTGTTTCAGCGCCTTTTAGCAGGGCAGGGGGCGAGGCCTCAAGGGGGCGTGGCCTCAAGGGGGCATGGTTAGCGAGCACGCCGGCGATGGCGGCCGCTAAACAAACAATTACCGCTGCAGCGTTAAGTCGGCTGAGTGGTATGTGGGCAAATGAAATTTTCTCCCAAAAGAGGTCAAGTAGGCTTTGAATTTTTAAAAACAACTAAAAATGCAATAAACACACAATTTTTAAAATCAATTGGAGCGTACCGCCAGATCCCGGCTTCCGCCTCAGGACTGGGAATCATAATAGATTATAAGCTTAAATGGTCAGCAGCCATACAGGCGAGGGAATTACTGTTCCTGAGGGCCACGTCCGCGCTGGTGGCATTTGCGCAGAAGCTAGGAAAGAGGCCACCACAGGAAATGCTAAAAATCTATCAGGCAAAGTGCACTAGTGTTGCTAGCTATGGTTCAGGGCTGTGGGGGTACATAAATACGGACGATATACAGAAAGTAGAAAACTCCTTTTTGCGTTATCTACTCGCAGTCCCTCAAAGTACTACGACATATGGCTGCCACCTAGAATTAGGTTTGGACTACATCTCAGACACTTTAAAGATTCAACCGATCATGCTATGGAGGCGCATCTGGACCACACAGCAGTGCGAACTGACGCGAAGTCTCATTCAGGAATGTATGGTACTGGATAATATGGACAAGATAGGATGGTTGGTGTATGTAAGGTCATTTTTGGAGTACTTAGGCTTCCAGAGATGTTTTACAAATCCACTTACTATCTCTGAAGTGCCAAGGAAGGAGTTGAAAAAACTGTGTCTTTCCCATCTAGGTGAGCTATGACTCTCCCAAGAAATAGGGAAAGCCTCAGTTCAGCACTTGCTAGCTGTGCAAACTACCTTTTCTATGCAGCTTTATTCGACTTTTACCCTGAATCAGTATGATAAGTTTCTTTTAACAAGACTTAGATTAGATAGCTTCCATCGTTTGATTTCTTTTCTCCAGCAAGATGACTGGACAAGGAACTTCGAACACTGTCCGTGTGATTCTATCGCCCCACAATCTTCAAGTCATACATTGTTGTTTTATAGATTCTATGAAACCCCACGTAAACATTGGATTGTTCCCATATTAAGAACTAAGAGACTGCGAGCTTGCCGTCCTGCTTTCCTAGCACTCCAATTCTTGGATAATGAACTACATGCTAAATCTGTAGCCTGTTTTTTGAAGGTTTGTGTTAACCACCTTGGCAATCTTAACCTTTAATAATTATTGGCATTATGTATGTATTGAAATATGATATTTTAACAATTGTTTCTTTCTAAGAATGTTTTTACCTGTGCTTTTATGGTTTTCTACGAATTATGGAAGCAGAATAAAGATGGTTTTGAGTTTGGTGTCGTTCGCGTACGATACGATGTTGAGTACGTATGATCTGGCGATGGATGCTAGTGGGGCCATGTGGATGTTGAACAGGGTGGGGCTGATGGAGGATTCTTGGGGGACTCTGCAGGTGGTCGTTGTGGGTCCTGGGAAGTCAGTCCCTCTGCGTTCTGCTATATAGGAAGGAGCGGTTACAGTCTAGGGCCTTGTTTCGGATTCCAGCATTGTGAAGTCTGCTTGCCAGGGTGCGGTGTGAGATTGTGTCAAAGGCGGCTGTGAGGTCCAAGAGGATGAGGGTTACAGTTTCTCCTCTGTCGAGGAGGGAGCAGATGCCATCTATCACGGCAAGAAGGGTGGTCTCTGTACTGTGATTCTTCCTGAAGCCTGATTGGGAGGGGTCGAGAATGTTGTTTTTTTCTATGAAGGAAGCAGTTAACTGTTGACTGCTTTTTCCATGATTTCGCCGGATATTTGAGTAAGGAGATTGGTCTGACGTTCTTGAGGTCAGTGGGGTCCGCCGATGGTTTTTTCAGGAGAGGGTTGATCTCGGGGGGTTTCCAGTCGTAGGGGAAGGAGGCGGTCTCGAAGGAGCGGTCGATGATTCATTGGAGTTTGGGGCGATGATGTCTTTGGTTCTGTGGTAGATATGGGGAGGGGAGGGCTCCTTGGGTGCCCGGAGTGGTTTGTCTCCATATTCTTTAGGGTGTCTTCGGCTGCGTGGTGTTGGGAGAGGTGGGTGTGGGTTCCTCATGCAGGTTTTTGTCGACAAAGTTGTCATAGATGGTCTTAATTTTGAGATGGAAGAAGGCGCTAAGTCTGTCGTAGAGGTCCTGGGAGAGTGGGATGTTGAATACACTCTGTTGGGTTGAGCAAACTCTTTGATGATGCCGAAGAGTTCCTTGTTGTATGTGTGGGCAGAGATTCTGTCCTTGAGAGCTTTCGTCCTTGTGTGTCTGATGAGTTTGTGGTGGGCGACGGTGGTGGCTCTGAAGTTGTCGAGGTCTGCTGGGGTTTTGGAGTTCCTCCAGAGCTTTTCGAGGCGTCTGCAGTTTCTTCTGGATTGTCGGAGTTCAGTGGGAAACCAGCATTCTTTCTTGGTTTGTGGGTTGGAGGGTTTTTAAGGGGGCAATGGTGTTGGCGCAGCTGGTGATCCAGTTGTGAAGGGTACGGGCGGCAGTGGTAGGGGTTGTTGTCTGTGGTGGTGGAGCTGCTGAGGGAGATGGTGAGCTGGTCATCAGAGATCTTGTTGCAATTCCTGTGCTGGAGCTGGTGTGAGCATCTGCGGGAGATGTTAGTTTTGAAGGTGAAGTGGATGCAGCTTTGGTCCGTTCATGGGAGTTCGGAGGTGTGGCTGAAGATGATGGAGGTTCCTGCTGTGAAGATGGGATTGAGGGTGTGTTCTGCTGAGTGCGTTGGTTCTGGTAGGATTTGATTGAGTGAGATGTTTTGGAGGTTGTCCAGGAGGAAGGTGGAGTTGGGGTCTTGGAGGTTGTTGAGGTGGAAGTTGAGGTCTTCCAGCAATGTGTAGTCGGTGGAGGTGATGGCTTATGGGGAGATGATGTCTGTAATGGAGTCGGAGAATGTTGCACGGGATCCGGGGGGTCTGGAGATAAGGGTGCCTCGGAGGGTGGTGGACGGGTTGGTCTATATCTTGAAGAGGACGTTGAAGAGGATGCATTGCAGGATTTGGGGGTGTGGTGGAGTTGGTGCAGGTGGGTGGAGGTGGGTTCTGGGTCTTGGCCGTAGGTGAAGGAGTGGTGGTGGTATCGGCAGGTGAAGGTACCATGGGTGTCGAGAGGTGAAGAGAGCTTGCAGTTGTTGTTCTTGACAACATTGAGTGCGTGGAGGTCGGAGAGCTGTAGGTGGGTCAGAGGACCAGGGTTCCTGGCACTGGTCGCTAGCGGTTCGCAGGCTGGCGCAGACAGGTTTACCTTTGGCGCGTCAGTGGCATGCTGATTCATGCGCTTTCTGCATGGCCAAGCAGCGGCCGCCATTAGGTAGGTTGCAAAAAACACAGTTGATGGACAGAATGTAGAACTATGCCATACAGTCAACCCAGTATGAGGATCTTGGCCTAAATCCATCGTTTTTTTGCACTCCACACCACCCTAGGTTGGACACTGGCTACATGCAAATCAGCTCTGACCCTGTGCCTCATGGGAACAGTCTAGTCCGAACTACCAAGCCATGTCTTTCCCAGACCGGAATCCAGCATCCAAGGACCGGTTTCTGTCTATCAGCCTTCATCAGCCTGGATAGCTTGACTCCAGTGGTGTGGAGAGCCTGGGACTCACGTCTGAGTATACCCAGCACACTCGGGGTGAAAATTGCAAAAAACACAGTTGATGGACAGAATGTAGAACAATGTCATACATTCAACCCAGTACAATGATCTGGGCCTAAATCCATCGTTTTTTGCACTCCACACCACCCTAGGTTAGACACTGGCTATATGCAAATCAGCTCTGGCCCTGTGCCTCATGGGAACAGTCCAGTCCGAACTACCAAGCCATGTCTTTCCCAGGCCGGAATCAAGCATCCAAGGACCGGTTTCTGGCTATCAGCCTTCGTCAGCCTGGATAGCTTGACTCCAGTGGTGTGGAGAGCCTGGGGCTCACCTCTGAGTATACCCAGCACACTCGGGGTGAAATTTGCAAAAAAAAACTGTTGATGGACAGAATGTAGAACAATGTCATACATTCAACCCAGTACAAGGACCTGGGCCTAAATCCGTCATTTTTTTGCACTCCACACCACCCTGGGCTAGACACTGGCTATATGCAAATCAGCTCTGACCCTGTGCCTCATGGGAACAGTCCAGTCCGAACTACCAAGCCATGTCTTTCCCAGACCGGAATCAAGCATCCAAGGACCGGTTTCTGGCTATCAGCCTTCATCAGCCTGGATAGCTTGACTCCAGTGGTGTGGAGAGCCTGGGACTCACGTCTGGGTATACCCAGCACACTCGGGTGAAAATTGCAAAAAACACAGTTGATGGACAGAATGTAGAACAATGTCATACATTCAACCGAGTACAAGGATCTGGGCCTAAATCCATTGTTTTTTACACTCCACACCACCCTAGGTTAGACACTGGCTATATGCAAATCAGCTCTGACCTTGTGCCTCATGGGAACAGTCCAGTCCGAACTACCAAGCCATGTCTTTCCCAGACCGGAATCAAGCATCCAAGGACCGGCTTCTGGCTATCAGCCTGGATAGCTTGACTCCAGTGGTGTGGAGAGCCTGGCTGGGACTCACGTCTGAGTATACCCAGCACACTCGAGGTGAAAATTGCAAAAAACACAGTTGATGGGCAGAATGTAGAACAATGTCATACATTCAACCCAGTACAAGGATCAGGGCCTAAATTCATCGTTTTTTTGCACTTCACACCACCCTAGGTTAGACACTGGCTATATGCAAATCAGCTCTGACCCTGTGCCTCATGGGAACAGTCCAGTCCGAACTACCAAGCCATGTCTTTCCCAGACCGGAATCAAGCATCCAGGGACCGGTTTCTGGCTATCAGCCTTCATCAGCCTGGATAGCTTGACTCCAGTGGTGTGGAGAGCCTGGGACTCACGTCTGAGTATACCGAGCACTCTCGGGGTAAAAATTGCTAAAAACATAGTTGAGGGACAGCATGTAGAACAATGTCATACATTCAACCCAGTACAAGGATCTGGGCCTAAATCCATCGTTTTTTGCACTCCACACCACCCTAGGTTAGACACTGTTGACTGCTTTTTCCATGATTTCGCCGGATATTTGAGTAAGGAGATTGGTCTGACGTTTTTGAGGTCAGTGGGGTCTGCCGATGGTTTTTTCAGCAGAGGGTTGATCTCAGGGTGTTTCCAGTCGTAGGGGAAGGAGGCGGTCTCGAAGGAGTGGTTGATGATTCATTGGAGCTTGGGGCGATGATGTCTTTGGTTCTGTGGTAAATATGGGGAGGGGAGGGCTCCTTGGGTGCCCAGAGTGGTTTGTCTCCATATTCTTTAGGGTGTCTTCGGCTGCGTGGTGTTGGGAGAGGTGGGTGTGGGTTCCTCATGCAGGTTTTTGTCGACAAAGTTGTCATAGATGGTCTTAATTTTGAGATAGAAGAAGGCGCTGAGTCTGTCGTAAAAGTCCTGGGAGAGTGGGATGTTGGATACACTCTGTTGGGTTGAGTGAACTCTTTGATGATGCCAAGGGTTCCTTGTTGTTTGTGTGGGCAGAGATTCTGTCCTGGAGAGCTTTCGTCCTTGTGTGCCTGATGAGTTTGTGGTGGGCGACGGTGGTGGCTCTGAAGTTGTCGAGGTCTGCTGGGGTTTTCGAGTTCCTCCAGCGCTTTTCGAGGCGTCTGCAGGTTCTTCTGGATTGTTGTAGTTCAGTGGAAAACCCGCATTCTTTCTTGGTTTGTGGGTTGGAGGTTTTTTAAGGGGGCGATGGTGTTGGCGCAGCTGGTGATCCAGTTGTGAAGGGTACGGGCGGCAGTGATAGGGGTTGTTGTCTGTGGTGGTGGAGCTGCTGAGGGAGGTGGTGAGCTGGTCATCAGAGATCTTGTTGCAATTCCTGTGCTGGAGCTGGTGTGAGCATCTGCGGGAGATGTTAGTTTTGAAGGTGAAGTGGATGCAGCGTTGGTCCATTCATGGGAGTTCGGAGGTGTGGCTGAAGATGATGGAGGTTCCTGCTGTGAAGATGGGATTGAGGGTGTGTCCTGCTGAGTACGTTGGATCTGGTAGGATTTTATTTAGTCAGATGTTTTGGAGGTTGTCCAGGAGGAAGGTGGAGTTGGGGTTTTGGAGGTTGTTGAGGTGGAACTTGAGGTCTTCCAGCAAGGTGTAGTCGGTGGAGATGATGGCTTATGGGGAGATGATGTCTGTGATGGAGTCGGAGAACGTTGCACGGGATCCGGGGGGTCTGGAGATAAGGGTGCCTCGGAGGGTGGTGGACGGGTTACTCTATATCTTGAAGAGGACGTTGAAGAGGATGCATTGCAGGATTTGGGGGTGTGGTGGAGTTGTTGCAGGAGGGTGGAGGTGGGTTCTGGGTCCTGGCCGGAGGTGAAGGAGTGGTGGTATTATCGGCAGGTGAAGGTTCCATGGGTGTCGAGAGGTGAAGAGAGCTTGCAGTTGTTGTTCTTGACAACATTGAGTGCGTGGAGGTCGGAGAGCTGTAGCGGAGGTGGGTCAGAGGACCAGGGTTCCTGGCACTGGTCGCTAGCGGTTCGCAGAGTGGCGCAGACAGGTTTACCTTTGGTGCGTCAGTGGCATGCTGATTCATGCGCCTGCAGCGGCCGCCATTAGGTAGGTGTCATGGGAGGGAGGGCATCTGGGAGCGGGAGAGACTGCGGGGGGCAGCAGTGGTGGCAAACACTGGTTGGGGCAGGAAGCGGTAACAAGTAGCAAGCGGGAAAAATAAAACATGGAGAGAAAGGATGCAGCAGGAATCAGGAAAACTAAGGAAAAAATTAGAAAATAAAGAAATTCAAGAAAACAGAGTAGGTAGAGAAAAGAAATAATAAATTAATAAATAAGAGTAAGCAGAGAAAAGAAGTAGATCAAGCAATTAAGGAAAACAGAGTAAGCAGGCAAATTAAGGAGGAATAATGCAAACAAGAAAAATTAGACAGAAGGAAAAGGAAATACGACAAAAGCAGAACCGAGGGATACCAGCTGGAGCATGGGGTATCGAACTGTGGTCTGTGGCGCAGAGGCAGAGTCACTGCCTGCCTGAGCTGTGACGAAGCTGTGCCCCAGAAGAGCAGAAACCCAAAGAGTCTTGCTCCTAAGCAAAGCTTTCAGTTTAAAAACTGCAGTAGAGCCTTTACATTACAATAGACAATTTGTTTTTGTACAGGCGTCCACTTTGTGAAATTCTTTTTGGGACCATTTGAGACTGCAAGCAAATTTAAAACTTTCTTGAAAAATCTTAAAACCTTGCTTTTGAAACAGGTTAACTCATGTCAGTCAGTTCCTTAGGTCCCCCACTTTTAACTTTTTGCTCCCGTGGCTAAAGCCAAGAAACAATTGGCAAACATGTGCTATAGCAAGTTTGGTGAACATACCATAACAAACGTGCCATATGGGGAGGGATTAAACCAGAAGATAAATTCCTAGTGTCAATCTATAATTTCAATCGAAATGCAGCAGGTGAGGTGACTCACAAAAAGTTCCAGACATCGATGAACGTGAACCCTCCACTGACACCCAAATAGCACTCTTACATCCACACGCTGTCTCCTTCTGTTAGACTTATAACAATTCTGTAGAAAGTGGTCACATTAATATAATTTGTGCAGAACACCAAAAACCGCCAGAGTGTCAAAACATCTGAATGATCTACATTGGCTCAGGGTAGAAAACCGTATCAGCTTTAAAACCCTGAGTTACATGTTCAGGATCAAATCTAAAACGGCACCGGACTATCTGCAATCACTAGCCACTCCCTACTTACCAGCGAGAAATCTGCGCTCCCAAACTGCAGCAAACTTCGCTGTTCCTAGGTTCAGACTGACAAGAATGGGAGGAAGATTTTTCTCTGTCAGAGGGCTTATTCTGTGGAACACACTTCCCCTACACATTCGTAAAGAAGAAAACTACGCCAGGTTCCGAAAGAGTATTAAAAGTTGGCTTTTCCAGAACCAACTATGCTAAAATTATGCTCATCATATACCTTTGCTCATCCATATTCCACAGGCGCCGGGAAACCCTTTTTGGGTAGCTGTGCGCCATATAAATGTAAAAAATAAAAGAATAAGAATTTTTTTTAAAGAAGACATCCGCCCTTTCTTCGAAAAAAATCAGTTTGCACAGTACTATTTATGAAAGACCAGCAGTAGCATTTGGAGCTGCATCCCATCAAATCCTTATCCTGCCAATTTAACATCTCCCTCCTGAACCCCCGTGGGACCCCAGGTATTTGGCATCATTCATTCATTCATTCATCACTTTCAAGCTTCTCACCCACGCCCATAAAGCCCTTCGCAACACCGGACCTGCCTACATGAACCACCGCCTCTCGTTCCACGCCCGAAGTTCTCTCCGCTCAGCCCAGCTCTCTCTGGTGACAGTACCACGCATCAAGAAGTCCAAAACAGGAGGAGGCTCATTCCCCCTCCTCACGGTGAAGGCATGGAACACCCTCCTTTTCGACCCCCGACAGACACCCACACTCTCCAAGTTCTTGAAGGGCCTCAAGCCTTGGCTCTTTGGAGAATCACTGTGTACCACCCAGGAGCTGCCTCCCCCCCCCCCCCCCCCCCCACAGTGCCTTGGGACTCTTTCAGTGAGTAGTGAGCTTTACAAACCCCTGATTGATTGATTGATTGATTGATTGATTCGGTATGGAAGTTACTTAAGTATATCTAGGTTTTTTGAGAAAGAGGCAGGTCACCTCATTTTAAACAATGTGGAGCCATTGAACCATATTGTTAGGGGGCTGATGTATATTCTAGACGTGGCATAGTCCAACTCTGACACATCCATGGCCATACCTACCACTTTCAAGGCATTCATGCGGAGGATGGTTGATGTTTTCCTAATCGTTTTCAATGAATGTATATATTTGGAGGCAACTGCTACAATCTGAGATGACATAGTCACTCCACTGTATATCAGAATCACAAGGCTCTTAGCAGATGTCTTAGGTTAAGATGGGTCTCCCACCTCAGCTAGCCAATATTGCCTATTTTAGAGATCACATTTATTGTTTAGAATCACAATTCCTAGTTATCTGCATTTAGCTTAAACTGATTATTTTCCATTCCACACCAAATTTAACTCCTAATATTCTGAAAGTCCAGCTGTGTGGCCATGGTGCTATCTAAGAGACTAAAAATATGAAAAATATTGCATAGTTATTCGGCCTGGGCGTAGTCTGCAGCAGCACTACTAGTCTGCATAGCATAGCTGATTACACTGTGTACTTGTCTGCACTGTGAAAAAATTGCAAAATAATTGCAAATAGCAGCCTGTACAGTGCCAGTTATGATAAAATAATTATCTCTATCTTTATATGCTAAAGTTCATAGAGTACTGTCACAACAGTGTAACTGAAAAATTAGCAAGCAGTGAGAGAGGTGATGATTTTAGTATCCTCCCTAACCTAGGGGGAGTACCAAACAGATGCCTTGAAAACAAAAATGATACAAAAGCGGGTGGCGATGAACGAGCTGGACTGTTCCCATGAGGCACAGGGTCAGACTGATTTGCATATGGCCATGTCTGAACGGGGGTGGCAGAGTGGGCTAAAGAATGGTGATGGATTAAACTCAGATCTGTTGACTGGGTGTGAGTGTTTAATTGGTTCAGATGCTCCGTCCATCACACCCCCTTTTGTACCGCTTTGTTCGCCATAAATTGGCAGGTTATGCTCAGACGTGAGTCCCTTGCTCACTTTGCCACTGGATTCAAGCAAGCCGGGCTGAAGACAGCTGAAATGCCAGAAACCGGTCCTCGGAAGCTTGTTTCCAGTCCAGGGAAGGCATGGCTTGGCAGTTCGGGCTTGACTGTTCCCATGAGGCACAGAGTCAGACTGATTTGCATATGGCCATGTCTGAACTGGGGTGGCAGAGTGGGCTAAAGAACGGTGATGGATTAAACCCAGATTTGTTGACTGGGTGTGAGTGTTTGATTGGTTCAGATGCTCCGTCCATCACCACTCCCTTTTGTACCTCTTTGTTCGCCATAAGTTGCCAGGGTATGCTCAGACGTGAGTCCCTTGCTCACTTTGCCACTGGATTCAAGCAAGGCGGGTTGAAGACGGCTGAAATGCCAGAAACCGGTTCTCGGAAGCTTGTTTCCGGTCCAGGGAAGGCATGGCTTGGCAGTTCGGGCTGGACTGTTCGCATGAGGCACAGGGTCAGACTGATTTGCAAATGGCCATGTCTGAACTGGGGTGGCAGAGTGGGCTAAAGAACGGTGATGGATTAAACTCAGATCTGTTGACTGGGTGTGAGTGTTTGATTGGTTCAGATGCTCCGTCCATCACCACCCCCTTTTGTACCGCTTTGAAAACAAAAAAGCACATCTTCTTAAACGATTTGGTGGTAGTCCCATCCTCTTAGGACCACCCCAAACACAGTTATTGGCAAAAAAACATTCCCAACCAAAGGCCCTGCAAAGCATTATGGGATGAGATTAGCAATGGGCAGTGAATATTATATAGTATCCAGTATCAAAATTATTCTACAAAGAGCTGCAGTTCAACTGGTGGTTACTAGATGTCCCTCATGAGTCAAATGTAAATGCTTGATGAAAGGGTTTCAATGGTTTTGCATTTGACTCGTGAGGGACATCTAGTAACGACTAGTGGAACTGCAGCTTGATGTAAGAATAATTTCAATGCTTTGCATTTGACTCGTGAGGGACATCTAGTAACGACTAGGTGCACTGCAGCTCTTTGTAGAATTATTGGATACTATAATATTCACTATTTATTTATATATTTTAAAGTTTTGTAGAGCGCGTAGTCACCCAGAGGGTATCCCAGCGCTAAAACCTTGTTACTCATAAGGGGGAGAGGACCGGGAAGGTGCCACTTTATGGGAAGAGAAGAGTTTTAAGGGTTTTTCTGAACCGGAGGAGGTTAGGTTCTGTTCTGAGGTTCAGAGGGAGTGCGTTCCACTTGATTCCAGTGTTTACTGAGAAGCGACGGCCACCTATGCGGGCCTTTTTCACCTTGGGGATCGTGATAAGGTTTCCGTGCTCCGAGCGGAGCGCTCTAGTGGGTCTGTAAGGGGTGATCCAGTTGCTTAGTATGGGAGGGCCGGTGTTATGAAGAACCTTGTGGGCAAGACAAAGGGCCTTGAAAGTCACCCTTTCCCTAATCGGGAGCCAGTGCAACTTCCTAAGAGCGGGCTTGGCAGATGATCTGGCCGGGGTGTTTGTTAGGAGTCGAGCGGCGGCGTTTTGTGCTTTTTGCAGGGTTATAATGCTTTGCAGGGCCTTTGGTTGGGATCGTTTTTTTTCCAATAACTGTGCTTGGGGTAGTCATAAGAGGATGAAACCACCACTGAAGTTCAACAAAATGTGCTTTTTGTTTATGCTCTTTGTGTTCAAGGCATCTGCTTGGTCCTCCCCCTAGGTTAGGGGGAACCCAAAAATCACCAGCTCTCTCATTGCCTAATGTTTTAATTGTAAAAGTTGTGAATTGGTTATATGCTTTTAAGCATGTAAAATTGTCTTTTAAAAATATCTGTACGTGATTTAGCTATACGCATGTGATGTAGTTGTGTTGGTACTGCCATTGGCAGCGCTGGCAGGGGCAATGGATGGTGCACGCTGCCGTGGGCCTTG